>NC_056746.1:1002316746-1002616746 GCF_019279795.1 Protopterus annectens | reverse complement strand
TTTTATTTTTTCGTACAGGATAACACATATGTATGTCTTTGCACACAAGTCATTTGTCATTATTTTATTATATGCAGATATAATTTTTTTCTAGCCCCTAACAAAGCTGTTTCTGTTTCAGGAACCCTCCGGCTGTTTAATCATGTAACAAATTGTGCAGCCAATTCTGTAGTTAAAAAAGGGTGCAGTTGCCAAGTGAAAGAACAGAATCTGAAGAATATATTTTGTTGAATAGATGTTACTGTTAAAGTCAGTTTCCCCAGAATGTCTGTTTCTCATAAATTACATCTTTCAAGATAATACAACTTACTAACATGATTCATATATAAACTAAGTGGTTGTGGAACTGATATTTTTTTGTGGGAAGGGGGTGCAGGGAGGAACCCTTATGCAGTCATTTCATTTATTATGTTTACTTAGAAGTAAGTGTGCATGCATGTGTGTGTTCTGTAGTTTTGCTTGTGTTTAATGTGACATGTAGTTTTGCATTAAAAAAGGAACAGTTGTTAACTTCTAGCTTGATGGGGTGATGGTCTTTTAAGTAATGGTCTAGTAATACATTTATCTGGGGTGTCTGACATTCACCAACCTTTTTTTTTATCAAGCAAGTTATTGCTCCACAGATCTACTTTTTTTCTAAATAAATCCCTTAATGTTTGAAGTGGTAGTCATATAATGGTTTGGAAACAGGGTGTGAAGTCAGCAACATAGTGATTAACCTTTGATAGTTTTAAGTTAACAGCCTGCATTATGCCATAGAAATTCGGAGGTAGTCTGCTCCTGTTAGCTGCTGATTGAGTTATTTGTAGTTTTACTCTCATAATTCCGCGGAAGAGTTTTTCCCCTCTGTGCCCCTTAATTACATTTAACATGCTATGTCCCCTACCTCATTCCCTACACACTTACATTTTCTGCATCTTTGTCTTGCCATTTTAATTGACTCTTACATTTTCTACATCTCTCTCTTGCCATTTTAAATGCCTCCCTGGTTTTACTTGCCACCTTCAAATAGAGCATTTCATTCCAAAGGTCTGGTACCTCACTATAAAATATTATTTTCATTTAATCGCTTAGAAGGTTTCAGTAATCTGATGCCCATGTATTATCCATCCTTTCTCACATCTATCCTGCTCACTTTTCTGTGTAATTTATTTTGCTTATCCATATTCCCCACGTAGGAGGTGCAGGTAGGCTTGCCCCCTGCAAAAGCAGATTTTGGAGCTGTATTTTCGGTTTCGGACACATTAGACTAAATGTGTTTTAGATTAAATAAGTTTTAGATAAAATTTCATTAATATGTTACGTTTAGATAAAATGTGCATTAGATAAATATATGTAAATCCATATAAAGTGTGTATGTATATAGACACATCACACACAAACACATTAGCTTTACATCGGCATTGGAGTTTTGCTGTCAAAAACCCAAACACATCTCCTAAAAACTCATGCAACTTTTCAGTGAGTTTTTGTTCATATTTTAAGCACTGTCCATATATCTAGCTGACGTATGATAGCCATTTCACATCTTGACATTTTAGCTGGAATACTGTGAGTGGACTTAATTTTTGGATCTTTTGGATCTTTTTTTTCTCGGACAATTTAAGTTACTGTTCTGTCTTTTGAAATGCTAATGTAAGGTGTTCAACAAGCACACTGACTTACTGGCATATGTGTAGTAGTGCTCTGCTACCCTGACTTTGGCAGGTCATCAAGGCTTGCAACTCCTGACACAACTTGTCTGTAAGGGTGAAGAACCAATCACCTGGTAGGACCAGGACAGTCCTTGAAACTCAGACAGCATCCTTTCATTTTTCTCGGGCCACAGTCAGAAAAATATCTTTTGAGATATTGCTTCTGTCAAACTTCTCATAAACTGCAGAGCTGAGATAAGAAACCCCTCTTGGGTTTTATTTCTTCCATCTGCCTTTTCTGACAGTGCTTGAGTAATGTAGTCTGCTGCTTTGACTGTTTTTTTCTAATTAGAAATTTTGTATATGCTTCTGTTTTTACTTTAAATAGCACAGTAAGGCCTGTTGATTTAAAAACTTAATTTGGAAGTTTTGACAGGAAAATTGCATGGAACAAACTCCCTATAGAAATAAGAAATCTGACAAACCCCAAACAATTTAAAATAGCCACCAAAGATTTACTTTAAAAACACTGGACCTGCCTATGCTCACACCCTCCCTGACCAAAATCCTCCCACTTAGTTTCAAAGTAACTAATATAGATCCTTACTCAACCTACTTGCTTCACTAATAGACTGACCCCTTTACTAAGCTGTATGCTGCCTTAAGAACTTCTTATTAGCATATTCCTGTCAAACCACTACTTCTTACATGCCAAGCTTAAATTGTTCATCCTGCTTGCTTACATATTATATAACTTGATAATTATTGTGATGAAGATTGCATACATAAATAATTCTTGTGTTATTATTTTTCTCTAATATAGAATGTCTAATTGCTATTGTAATTGTCCTATATGTGTGTCTGGAGCTTTTCTCCCTGGGCCTCCACTGAAAAAAGGCTTTTGCTCAGTCAGACACTCCCAGTCAATAAATGTAAAATAAAATAAATAATAAATAAATAAATCTGCTGATACTGCATTTTTCTTTGGGGTTATGATTATTTGAGATGTTTGAGTTGGGATTACTGCATATTAAATGATTTTTTTATTTAAATTGCGATTTTGGTGCCATTTTGTATGTTAAACATTTCTGATAGGAATTTTTCATCAGTTTGATTTATTTCTTGTCTAATACTGTTTTAAGATGTATCCATTCATTTTGACTGGAACTAACCTTTTTTCAGAATTAGGGTACGTTTGTGTATGTATTTTGTGCTTTGAACTGTCTTACTGACAGTACTGTCATTTTGTCTGTGCAGTGTTCAGAATTATATTTCTACAGAAGTAGTCCTTAAATTGCTATTTAATGGGAGAATAGTGGGATTTGTGTATCTTCTTACTGGGCTGAATGTGCAGTCAGTATTTGATATTCACTGGTTTCTTCTTGCCTGCCTTGATGGACTCAGACCCTCCACCATCTTCCCCATCTGCACCTAAAAATGAAAGAATAAATAAAAAATATGCCTCAGCCTATGGCTTGTGACTCTGTACATTAACCTATATTTGGGCAGGCTGTTGGACCCACTCACCTTCTGTTACTTCCAGGTCCACTGGGAGGGTTGTGATGTCCCTCTTGTGGGCCAATGATCAAGGAGCCTCAATCCTCACCACTGACACCAATGGGGGTTGTTCACTGTGAGAAAAATAGACACACCCACAGTATTTTCAGATGCAGTCCTCTGCACCAAGTTCAATTTACCTTAAGACCTCACAAGGAATGCACACTCCAGTCCCGGGGCGGGGATTCCTCTCCAGGCCCCAAATAAGACTCCCCACTGATCACTATACAGCTGTGTCCTTAGCCGACTGTTCCAAGCCAGGTTCTCCACCACCCTGTCTGTGAAATCAGTGTTCAGTGCCCCTGTTCAAAGTAGCTGTTACACACACTCTCCTTGAGATTTGATTTTCACACACATGCACCCACCTGGGAAAGGCTGGCACAGCTTACCCGCTCTGCCACCTCCACCTAGAGTGTAAGGTAGATTTGCTGTCAACATAGCACCCAAACCCAGCTACTTTAAGGCTCGGGTACCCCATTACACTTATTAAAATTAGTACTTGTACAAATGGTAGCACTTAAATAAGCAAAAAAAACTCAATCCAAATAAAAATAAGAGCCACAGTGAAGCAGAATTTCATACAAAAAAGCTTAAACAACAGTAAAAATGGACTGCAATGTACTGTGCAAAAGTTTTAATAAAAAATAAAACAGCAAATCTTTCGGGCTCACATAAGACCCTTCCTCAGTGCAAAATACAATTAGACAGTAGTATTGCCCTTAAATAATCATTATAAGAACAGCACAGCCAGTAAGATTTTAAAATCAATAAAACAATTAAATTGTCATACAGTTTTAAAAAAACAGTAAAAAGGTATTACTTTAATACTTTACTTTAATAATTGTTTATGCTTAAGTATATTAAGTCTATTCTTAGATAAATTTTTCCTTTTTCCTACTGAAAAATAAAATATATAATCTTAGGCTTGTACTATAATTGTTAAAACTTATATACCAAATTATACTGTTATTGTCTTTGTCTTGACCTTTTATGTTGTTGTAATTTGTGGAGCTTTTCTTCCCGGGCCTCCACTGAAAATGGACATGTATCCAGCTGGATTAGCCCAGTCAACAAATGTAAAATAAAAATAAAATAAATAAAGTACTGGTTTTAAAGCCACAGTCTGATTAATACCTGGAAAACAATCAACTTGTACTTGCAAGATCCATTCATATTCCTTAAGTTCAAGCTTATTATTCATATCTACCCCTCTCATACATCTATCGATGGTATCTGTAAGTCTAAAGGTAAAAATATGTGTTGAATTATTATCAATAATGTGCTTAGCTAATGCATTAGTCAAAAATTTCTTCTGATTTTTGACCTATGCTCTATTATCCTGTACTTCTACCTTCTCATGGATTTCCCAAGTTGCTAAATATATAAATAGAAGTGCAAGTCATAAAACATTTACAATTATATGTTTTATTAATGATAGGATGTACAAAGCTTCAATCTTTATAAAATTACCAATGGACCAAATGTCATATTTTCTAACATAAACCCAACAAAGGGGGGTGACGTTATTGGCTGTGCTGTTCTGATGATGATTATTTAAGGGCAATACTGTTGTCTAATTGTATTTTGCACTGAGGAAGTGTTTTATTTGAGCCAAAAAGCTTTACTGTTTTCTTGTTTTTAATTAAAACTTTTTTCATGGTACAGAGTCCATTTTTACTGTTGTTTAAGTGTTTAACCAAGCAGTCAGACTTTCAAGAATGTGTAGCCACAGTAGCTATAAATAAATGCAAGTACTCCAAAAGGTTAAATGTTTTCTAAAACACCAGCCACAATAAAAGGTATAGATATATTTAATAAATAATGAAAAAGAAAACCTGAAAATGCTGACTATTTACAATAAATATCAGAGTTTCAGTGACAGGAAATATAAAAAAAATACAGATGGAAAGACTTGGACAGATACAGAAATAAGTCTCACTATATTTTTTAACTGACTGAAGAATTACTGTTTCGTAGTTACTAAAGCAAGGTGAGATGAAAATGGATGAGTGTCTTGTCAAGTCCAAAAACAGCTCACCCCTCACATCTCTCACTAATATTCAAATACAGTTGCAGTGCTAGCTACAGAATGACATTATATCTGGTCACCTGACTTTAGTTCCTACACTACCCTCTCATTAGAAACTGAGCCAGGATCTGGCACTGGTGTGTCACAATACACACAGAGAACTTTAGCATAGGTTTATTACAGCATCTGGAAACTGTAAAACAATTCCAACACTTCTACCCTTCCTGTAGAATCTGGCACCCCAGGGTAGCAATTAGTTCATCAGTAAGGACAATAGAGCAGGATCCCAGCCCATGCCTTTCACAGACATTACATCTCTGGCTGCATTCAGACCTGTGAGATAAAATCTTTATGGCCTAAACCAAGTCATTTAATTTCAGCTTATTTTATTAAGCTTAGCTGGGCTGAGCTTAACCCCTTCCTTCCTGTATCCTGTGTTAAAATATATACATTTCATCAGTTACAATAATATAAGCTGCCATACATGTATATTTCTTTTCTATCCAGCAGGACCCACTGTTGATGCATTTTAATGCAAGCATCTGTACAAATCAGTTTGTAAAATGATATACAATTCTTTACACAACTCCAGCTAGCTATGGTGGCATATGTTACACATGCACTGCCCTGCTCCTTATGGCACAGCTGGCACTACCTCACATCATCACAATGGTCATTGTACCACGAGAGTTAGACACGTCCTCTGGGGCTATACCATTGCCTTTTTAGGTATGGGAGAACCAAACCCTTTAGGTGAAAGGAAAGTCAGGGGTGCAGAAGCTGTTGTCAGTATTGATACTTTTCTCAAAGGGGATTCTCACAGTAGTGTAGTGTATTGCAAAATGAGGCAGATGGTAGTGGGACAGCAGTCTCTGACTGTTTTTTCACTTGAAATAATAGCTATGGTTAGAACCATTGTTCAAGCATTTGACTGCGGGATTGTATGCCCAGGTTATGAGTAATGCCAGCACTTCCACCACTGATCTGTCTGTTAAGGATCCTCTTTTTGAAGGAGATTGTATGTCTGAGGACTGTGACGTGTCTGACTCAGATCAATCTGGTTCCTCTGATGATGAACAGGTACAGGTACCCAAACAGATGTTTTCTTTTTCCCACATGTTGACAAGATTAAACAATGTATTCAAATTGGAGCGATCGATGGCTGCCCCTGAAATTAACAAGGTTTATGATCTCTTGGAGGATGAATTCCAGACAGTGAGACCTTTCTTCCATTATTACCAGAATTGGAGGATGTCTTCAGGAAAGCTTGTATTTCCCCTCTCTTTATTGAGCCTTTGCCTAAGAAAATGTTTAAGAAATTTAAGGTATGCTGAGCTTTGACCTGCTTTGGTGACCCCAGTGAATTTTGCTAATAATAAGATCATATCTTCTTCTAACCCAATCCCTCAAGGTAAACTAGGCAAGTGGATAGAATCTCATGGAAAAGAAGCTGGCACAGTCCAGCACAGTAGCTTTTAAAGTGTTTAACTGCCAGTGTTTTATATGGACTTTTGTGCAGAGGTACATGTACAGTTTAGAAGAGTTTACTGCATCATTGCTTGCAGAGCAAAAGTCTTTGCTAAAGATATTTATCTGATGCTATCTGTGTCATTATTCAGCATGGATGGGTCTTGGATCTGACCTCTGATCTGAGCCGTCAACTGAAGGACAGTTCCAGAGCTCCAGCTCATCCCCTTCCTATAATCCTTCACTGACCTACAACCCCCCCAGATCTCATTTGATGCGGAAATGCTCGGACATGTATCCTACAGCTGAAGCGACTTCACTTCAGATAAGTGTAATTTGCCTTTTCTTTTGGGTTTCTTTCCCTTATTATTTTAGTTTTCGTTTTCCCTTTTCTTCAGTGTAGTTAATTTTTTCCTCCCCTCCCAGTAGTTTTTCTAGGTCTTTCTCCATGGGTTATGCCTTTTTTCCTGGGTCTTCAGTAGTGTTTCTCCCTCCCTTAGCTGTCCCTCTCTTAGCTCTCTTTCTGCCAGTGAGGTAGTTTTTCTATCTCCCCCTCTCTTTAGATTGTGAAGGTGTTTGGGTGTGAGTGCGTGAGTGTGTGTGTCTTATTGACAAAATGCTGAGAAAGGTGCTCCTCATGCATTTGGAAAATGCCCCATTCCAACTCTCATGAGGAATGTGTTTATTGTCTTATTCAGAGTCACCTGGAGGTTGAAAGCGACATCTGTGCTGCATTCAACCCCAGGGCTCTCATGACTCACAGGAATAAACTCCTGTTAAAAGGACTTCCTAAAGGGGGGTCCTCTAGCCTCTGGCTCCCTCTCTTAAGCCCCCAATGATGCCAAAAGGAAGACCTCCTCTTCTTTCTCTAGGGATTTCCTTCAAAAAAGCCAGAGCTCTTCGATCACAGATTCTTGGATCCGAGCCCAGCCTCTTGACTTTGGATCTGGGCTCTTCTGCTTCACGAGATTTGGATCAGTCTGTCAGAGCTGAGGCCTTGGAACCTCAGAGGCCCTTGGATCCGGCCTGTCTGTCCAATCCATCTTCAGTGCTGACTGAACCATCAGATCGTCCAAATCTTTGGATCTGAATGTTATGTTGGATCTGATGATCATTGACAGCTCCCCCTTGAGGTCCAGGAGTTTGGATTTTAGGCATGGGAGTCAGTCTCCCTCCCGAGACCGCAGGACAATGTCAAGGTCTCCAGCCAGATCAGGACATTCTTTGGTATCCTCCAGAAGCCTATTCCCCAGTGATATGGATAGGATGATGAATTTTCTCAAGGCCTCTATCGAGTTGGGCTTGTTACCATCCCGGCTCAGTTGCCCAGGAGATCTTCCCCATACATGGGACTTCACTCTACTCATCCAACCCACCCGGGTTTGGATCACCAGGATTGGGGTATTCGCTGTGAGAGTCCGATGGTGTTTAGTATCTCTCCCTTTCCAACACTGTCAAGGTCCCTGGCAGGCTGTGTTCCACCCCCTCAGAACTGGCTGCACTTCAGCCACTCGAGGTCTATGCTGGCTCACAGAGGGGTGGGGTCAACCTCAGAGTTATTAGACCAGTCCCTTCCCCTGGGAGCTACCTCACTGGACAGCACGGGGCTGATATCGTCTGGAGACATCAGTGCTGCATCTGGTCCCAGGCAGCTGTGGCCATGGGAGAGACTAGGGGGGGCCTTGCCCAGTCCATCCGTCTTCTGGGCAGTAAAGGGGACCATCTCCAGTTGAACAGTTACCTCTTCTTCACCTCTAGATCCTCCCCAGCCCCTCCTGACTTTGGGAGGCGAGCTGTCATCATCCTTTCAGGGTTAGCCCTCTTGTGAGCACCTATAGATGGGAGTTACTCTACTCGGGGTCTCTGCATCTTCTATGTCCTCCCCAGAGCCCATTGTGGAGGAGCCCTCTCGGAAGTGTACATGTAAGAGGAGGCATTTGGACTCCCATAAAGAATCTTTCACTGAGGACACTGATTTCTAGGAGGGAGACAGGTCCCTCAGACTTCTGTTTGAGGAAGTGTCCTTTGGGGACATCCTTGAGATTCTAAAGCAAAGAGGCGCTTGGTCTTCCCCCACCCCATCTTCAGAGGAATGCATGTTCCTCAAGGCCTTCGGGATGGACCCATCTTCTACCTGGGTGTCCTTCCCTGCCAATAAGCTCGTAGAACTCCCCACCAACAGGGCATGGAAAGAGCTGGACAGTTCCCAAAAAGGTTGACAAAATTCTTAGTCCTCCCAAAGGATAAAATATTTTGGAGTAAGGGCATCCCTGTTGATGCCATCGTGGTGGCCACAGCTACGAAGAAGGAGGTCACAAAACAGAGCTCCACAGTCCATCCCCCGAACAGGGAGTCTCAAGTGATTTACCGCTTCGGAAAGCAAGTGTTTGCATCAGCTACTTTCAGAATGCGAGCAGCCAACTACATGGCACAATTTTACCCATCTTCAAAGGGATTTGGTCTCAAAACTCATCACCTCCCTTTCAGAGTTGCTGCCTCCAGAGAGTCTTAAACTGGTCTCTCCGAAGCTATCCAGTCAAACTTCTTAGGCTAATGTTTCGATGAGGTTGATCTGCAATGCAGTGGAGGCCACCTCTTGAATGGTAGGCATAGGCATTGCCATTAGATAGCATGCATAGCTTCACCTTTGTGGGTTTGCAGAACCCTTTAAGGCATCTTTTACTACCTTGTCTTGGTTCCTCCGTCAAAGAAACATTGATCCGCAATGAGTAGAAAGGGAAGACTCTGTCCATGGTGGGGATCAAGTTCTCTACTCCCCAATGATCCTTTTCCAAGAATCAGAGGGGTAGTAAGAAACTGTGGTTCTGCAGGACTCCGTCCCCCTTCCAAGATGCTCCACAGGAATTCTCTTCTACTGTTCGGGGTAGGGGATTCAATAGCAGATGCCACCCCAGAGACAGAGGGGGTCCGCAGAACCAGGGCTCCTGAGAACCCTTCTTGGAGAAGCCCCCACAGTGCTCCTGAGAACCCTTCTTGGAGAAGCCCCCACAGTGCTCCTGAAGTGCTGCCTGGCTGTCCTGCCCTGGAGGCAGGGGGCAACTCTCCCTTCACCCATTAGCCTGGACAAATATCACTTCAGATCAGTGGTTGTTAAAGATAATTTCCAGGAGTTATTTCATACCCATTTTTCAGCCCCCTCCAATTCCAAAATCTTTCCCAGACATTCCACCGCAGCAAAGGGAGTTGGCCCATCTCGAGGTCCAAGACCTTCTTCTAAAAAGAGCCATCCAAGAGGTGCCAACAGAACAATGAGTGTCTGGAACTTACACTCACTTCTTTTTGGTCCAGAAAAAGACAGGGGCCCCTATGTCACAGATTATACTTCAACTTGTTGAACCTGCCAGTCAAGAACTCCATGTTCTGCATGGTCACTACAGTCCATTCTGCCTGTTCTGCGCAAGAATGATTGGATGTGCTCAGTTGATCTCAAGGGTGCGTACTATAATATCAAAATTGACAGACACTCCAGGAGATACCTGCGCTTACAGTTAGGGGCCAATCACTACCAGTTCATAGCCCTGCCCTTTAGACTCACCACAGCCTCTTGACTATTTACCAAATGCATGTCAGTGGTGACAACACATCTCCGACTGCAAGGATTCCAGATCTTTCCATACCTGGACGATTGGCTCCTCATGGCCCCCACAAGGTATCAACTGTCTGTGGCCTCCAACTATATGCTCCACCTCTTTCACGATCTTGGCATCACAGTCAGCCTCTCCAAGTCAAAATTTTCCCTGTGTCAAAGCCTAGAGTTTATCGGTGTTCTTCTATACACGGTCTCAGAGACTGCAACACTTCCTCGCCGCAGAGTCCAAATCATTTGGAACCAGATCCATCAGTTGTTGATGCTCAATTATCCCATAGCCCACAGGTAATAGGTTCATTGTCAGCTGCTATCCAGCTAGTGTCTCTGGCCAGATATCACGTGAGGGTAATGCATTGGACCCTGGCAGTTCAGTGGTCTGCTTAGTTTCACCCCATGTCCATGACCATCAGGATCTCTTAGGTGTACAGAAACCACCTTGATTGGTGGTTTCAAACTCAGGATCTGATCGAAGTCAGACCCTTTTGTCTTCCCCAACCCATGGTGACCATGGATGCCTGCCTGTTGGGAGGGGGGCATTTTCGGGGAAGGACGGTTCACGGCATGTGGTTCCCTGTAGAAACCAAATTGTACGTAACTGTCCTGGAGATGAGCAGTCCTACTAATGTTGCAAGCCTTTCAGGAGTGTCTTCCTTTCGGGACTATAACAGTTCAAACGGACACATGGCAGTGGTCTGGTACATAAACAAGCAGGGGGGAACACGGTCTTATCCCCTGTGCAGAGAGGCCATGAATGTGTGGGAATGAGTGATGTCCTCCAGGTGCTTTCTTCTTGCAATGCACATCCCTGGTAGTTCCAACATGTTAGCAGACAAACTCAGCAGGTCTATCTTGAGACCTCTCCCGTGGTCCCTGAGTCTGTCAGTGGCACATCGGATTTTCAACCGTTCAGGTCTTCTTTGCTGCGATTTGTTTGTCTCCCCTGTCAACCACAAATGCAGCAATTACTTTGCCTTGACCCCCCCCCCCCTTGGGGGAGTCTCCCAGGGATGTTCTAGTTCACAATTGGTTATTAGGGCTCTTCTATGCCTACCCCCCCAACTCCCCTCATTCCCAAAGTTTTGCAGAAAGCCCATCGGCTGAAGACCCCTCTCATCCTCATTGCCCCCTTTTGGCTTCATCAGGTGTAATTCTTCCTGCTTTGATGTCAACTGAAGTATCCTCCTTGGATATTGGATCCCACCCTGGATGTGATTTCCCACCTTTAGGGGCTTCCTCTTCCCGACATTCAGTCTCTTCGTCTAACCACATGGTTTCTGCAGTTCCAGTGATCCTTTCCCAGTCCAGGCTTTCCTGTCCAGTGAAGAATATTATCTTAGCTTCTCAAAAACTGTTTACCAAGAAGGTATATTCTAGCAAGTGGAAAAGATTCTCAATTTGGGCCAGACAACAAACTCTAGACCCTTTTTCAGCCCCTGTCCGTGACATCTTGTTGTTTTTGGCTTCTCTATTTCAGGAAGGGGCTAGTTTCTCCATGATTAAACTTCAGTTTGCAGCCATCTCAAATTTCCATGTGAATGAGGGTCCCACCTTTTCTTCCAGATTGTGTAAGGCCTTTCTCAAAGAGGTATTTCTCCTTTGACCTGTCAAGATCCCTCCCCACCAAGGGATCTTACTCTGGTATTGCAGTCTTTGACACAAAAGCCCTTTGAGCCCATGGCATCTTGTGATCTCAAAATCCTGTCCTGGAAGATGGCCTTTCTTGGTGGCTATTACTTCTGCCAAGAGAGTTTCAGAGTTGCAGGCTCTTAGCATTAAGCCCCCTTTTATGGTCTTCCACAAATATAGGGTTTCTCTTAGGACTAATCCTTCAATTCATTCCTAAGATAGCTTCGGAGGCCAATCTTAACCATTTTATTCAGCTTCCTGTGATCTTCCCTAATTTCACTAATAAAGGGGAATATTTGTTGCATTGTTTGGACATCCATAGACAACTACGATTTTATCTTAAGAGGAATGCAGAATTTCAAAAATTGGATCAGCTCTTTGTAGCCTTTTCTCAGGCCAGAAAAGGTCTGGCAGTTGCCAAGGTATGCATTTCTCATTGAATTGCCAGCTGTATTTCCTTCATTTATGACAGCATTCACATGGAAGATCAGTTAAAGCTCACTCTGCTAGGTCTGTGGCTACATCTGCCTTTTTGGCTAAGATTTCATTTGATGAGATTTGCCCTGCTGCTGCTTGGTCTAATCCCCACACCTTTATTACACATTATAAGTTGGATGTGGTGTCTAGGAACAGGGCTTCCTTTAGTTCCTCTGTACTCTGGCATATCATTCCCTGAGGCCACCCAGGGCTTATAGTAGCTGGGGACTAGTCTCTGACCCATCTGTGATGAATAATGACATGGATAGCATCAGACAGAGTTATGTATTTACAATAACTTGGCATCTGTGCTATCCTGTGTCATTATTCATTACATTCCCACCCTCCATCTCCCTCCCTTATGGAGATGTGGTAGGTGTGGAAGGATGTCTTCCTTTGAGAACTTTCTAGTGTTATAGGCAGTCCAGACTGCATTTTTCTATCCAGCAAACTCGATCTGAGGGTTGTAGGCCAGCGAGAGATTATAGGAAGGGGAGGAGCTTGAGCTCTGTATCTGTCCTTCAGTTGCTGGCTTGGATCCAAGGTCAGATCCAAGACCCATGTGTGATGAATAATGACAATGGATAGCAACAATTCCAGTTATGGTAAGTACATAGTTCTTTTCTCCAGTGTTTCTCAGATATTCAAACATGTCTTAAAAATTGCCTTGGAGGGAGCTGATGCTATTTCCAGAAGTGGTGATTAGGAGGTATGCTTGGTTGCACTGCACTCACAGATTTTTTCTTAGGAGTTAAAAAGTGAGATTTTGAATGCTCCTCACGTCTGATTGTGTGTTTTGTACAGCAGCAATTATATTCTTAAACACTTGGATGATGGAAGAAATTTGTGCAAGGAGTGTCAAAAATGTTCCATATTCCCAAATTATCTTCCTTTAAGGAAGATAGCTTTTGGAGGTCTAACAAACAGAAGTCTCAGTCGAACAAAAGTCAAGGTGATGAAATGAAAGAAAATGGCAGGATGGCAATTCCACCAATCTGAACAATACGGGTTCCTTTCCTAAAAAGAATAACTCCCCCTCCCAACTTATGACTATGCCGAGGCATGGCACCCACTTTTATTAAGTCTCCAGTTTGGTGCCTCATCTCTCAAGTTAACTTTTAACAAGGCAGCCTGGCCATCAGTTGTTTCTGACAAATGGGTGATGACCATTGTTGGCATGGGTTACAAATGGCAGAGGAAAGGCCACCCACCTCCATTTTTGGGTGGGGGGTTCCTTCCTAATCTGCTGGACCAAATTTGGCTATTTCCTCTAATTTTCCAGCAAATGCTAGACTCAGACATCATAGAATCAGTCCCTCTTTTGAAAAAAATGAGAGGTTTATACTCGTGAATTTTCTTCTTCCCAAAAATGTGCAATCATGGAGACTGGTATTAGACTATTCATTTCAGAAGAGATTTGTCCTAGTCCCCAAGTTTAAGATGCTCACCCTGTAGACAGCGCTTCCTCTGTTGCCAGATAACTGCTTCATGGTGACCCTGGACTTTGAAGGATGCTATCCTCATATCCTCACTGCTTCAGAAGATGTCTGTGATTTGTTGTGTCTGGTTCACACTGTCAGTTTTCTGTATAGCCCTTTGGGCTATCCACTGCACAAACTTTTGCTTTTAAATTATTTCTTGACTAGCATTTTATCTTCCACACACAGGTTTTCAAATTATTTCTTTATTTGTTTATATTTGTGTTTTTTTTAATTTTTATTTTACATTTTGGGTTGGTTGGTATAACACATCAAGTGCAGTTGTACGGTTTTATAAATGTAAGAAAACTCATGTAAGTTCCAGGCAAAACCACGTATCAAGCACTGTCATATCATGTCACTCTTATTAAATTATCACTTTAGATATAGGCACATGTATGTTAATAGAATAGAAAACAAATCAAATTAACATTTGTCATATGTATGTATTATACATTAGCTATGCTTTGATAGGTAGGTACTAGGCTATCGGCCCAAGGGCCTAAGTAAGCCTAGCCAACAAGGTTCCCTAGCTTATAGGTTCATAGGTTCATACTAGGCTATCTGCCCTAGGGCATTTATAAGCCTAGCCAGAGTGTGTTTGGCTTTTGCCACCCATTTTAAATTAATTTTGCTATGCACTTTTTCGAGGTTAGTATACTGTGCCTCTGTCTAACAGTGACACAGAAGTGATACCCAGGTTAAACCTACGATCCCCCATCCACTCATCAAGATTCCTCTTGAAGAGAGTCAATGAGGGACTCTGCCTAACCTGGACTGGGATTTTATTCCAGAGTGAAGGGAGCCTCTGGGTTATGAATCTGTCCCTCCAGCATGTCCTATTTATTTCAGTGCTGAGGTTCAAGTCTCTCGAGCGCGTAGCTCGATGGGATTTGGATTTTCTGAGGTGCAGCATGTCCATTAATTCCAGGTTGGACATGGCTTTATACGTCAGGCACAGATCACCTCTGAGCAGGCGGTATGCCACTGAGTAGAGCTGGAGTTTCTTTAACCGGGCAGCATATGGCATCTGTTTGAGCCCTTTGATCCTCTTGGTGAGGTACGTTTGGAGTCTTTCCAGTTGCTGCTGGTGTCTGGTAAGTTACATCCCAAAAGGGGCATTGTACTCTATTATGGGCCTGATGAGGGATGAGTAAAGAGGCACGATGACCTCCCCTGATCTAGATGTGAATCCCTTCATGATTAGGTGGGCTATATAAAATGTTTTTCTAATCACTTTGGCCATGTGGTTGTCAAATGAGAGATTGCTATCAACTTGGGTCCCCAGGTCCCTAATTACTTCTTCCGTACTTAATGGATTACCACTTATGTGGTAATTTGTGGGCACTTTGTTTTTGACAAAGGGGATGACTATACACTTTTTGGCGTTTAGCTTGAGGCCATGGCTCTGGCACCAGTTTCTATGAGGCCCTTTTGGAGGATACTTGTGTCGGCTGGAGAGTTGATTATGGCACCCAGTTTGCAGTCATCTGCGAACTTGGTCAGTTACAATCCTTCCGTGTTGGCCTGTACCTCTGAGAAATATATACCGAATAAGAGAAGTCCCAGGACTGAGCCTTGTAGGACGCCACTTGTAACTGGTTTGGAGTCTGACATGGCTCCAGCAATTCTAACCATGTGGGTTCTGTCCTTGAGCCAGTTTTCTACCCATCTAGTGACATAGGGGTTTATATTTAAGCTGGTGAGCTTATCTATAATGCCCAAGTGGGGTATTGTATCGAAGGCTTTTGTGAGGTCCAGGTAGGCTGTGTGGACCACCTTCCCCTCGTCAATGGCCTTGGTGACTGTTTCAAAGAAATCGACCAGGTTTAAGAGGCAGGATCTGCCCTTAACAAAGCCGAACTGGGTAGGATCCAGTGTCTGTAGGTCCCCAATATCTTTATTTATAAGGTCCATGATGATCCTTTCCATAGCTTTGCAGACCAAGCTAGTCAGGCTTATGGGGCGATAGTTTCCAGGATCCGTTGAGGCACCACCTTTGTGGAGAGGGACCACCGTTGCTGTATGCCACTCTTTGGTTACATATCCTGTAGTAAGGCTGAAATGGAACAGTAGTTTTATGTTTGGGTAAAGCTCTTCTTGGAGTTCATGTAGGACGCAGCCCGGGACACCGTCTGGTCCCATTGATGCTGTGTTTTTTGCTTTGGAGAGGGCGGCTCTTACCTGAGCATCTGAGATGTCAGGGGGGCAGCACTCTGCTGGGATAGATATTTGCCCTTTTGGTGGGGAGGGGATGGAGAAGTTTGCGCTGAACCTGTCAGCTAGGATGTTGGCAATGTCTGTGGGTTCGGTGTATTTTTTGTCATTTTGGACTAATTCTGAGCATATCTGGGAATTCTCACCCAGGTTCCTAACATAACTAAAGAAAGCCTTGTGATTATCCTTAGTGTCCTGTGCAATTTTTCTCTCGAAGCTGGCCTTAGACGATTTTATGAGTGCCCCTAGTTTTTTGCTAATACTGATCAGAGATGCCTTCCCTTTTTGGGATTTTGCTCTATCATGTAGTAGCTTCCTCCTTCTATTGTATAGTTTGTTTATGGCTGGGGTCCACCAGACAGGAGGTCTGCCTTTGGAGGATTGGGTCTTGGTTTTATTTGGGATTGCATGAACCATGCATTCCTGAAGGTGTTCATAGAATGCGTTTATAAAGGATTCTGCGGTCTGGGCTGTATTTTCCACAGGCCCGGGGGCTTTGAAGGATTCCACCTAGGTTTTGAGGAGTGTGAAATTTGCTTTAGATAAGTTTTTCACTGTGGTTTTCTGGGCAGGGGGTGGGGTCAGGATGTGAATATCCAGTGAGATTAGTTTATGGTCTGATCTTACCAGTGAGGGATACACTTCTGGTCTGGAGCATAGAGTCCCCATGTTGGTGATAATCAGGTCCAGTATGTTTTCCTCTCTTATGGGAGTGGTAACAAGTTCCATAGCATTTGAGTTTATAAATTCTAGGAACCTTTGGGCTAGGGTGTTGGAGCTAGAGTAATGCTCCCAGTCTGTTTGGGTAGTTGAAGTCGCCCAATATAATGGTGTTTGGAGAGACCTTCATATTTTCCAGTGTTCTCAGGAAGGCCGAGTGGAGTTCCTGGGTTTGGGAGGGTGGTCTGTAGCAGGCTATAAACTGGAAGGCAGTTTTACCCACTGTTTGTTGCACATGGATAGTCTCTGATGCTTCATGCTGTGCCACCAACCTGGAGGTGTGGGTATCTTTGACGAATATTGATACTCCCCCTCCTTTTGTGGTTCGGCCCAAGTTTTGGGGCCGAAAAGCATAGTATGAGGTATAACCTGGTAGTGCTGGGGTGCTCTCGGGAGCCTTGAACCAGGTTTCTGTTACTGCACAGATATCAATGTTCTCAATGCTAAGGAGAGTTTCGAGTGCATGCATCTTGAGGTTTAGACTTCTGGCGTTGAGTAGCACTACTCTTAGTTTCTTATCCGTTGTGATACCTATGGAGGTGGGTTTGCCTTTTGAGCCTTGCCTAAAAAAGGCACTATGGGGGTAGCAAGAGTCTTTGCCAATATCCGAAAGCCCAGGAGGTGATAGGTGCAAGCCATCCCTAGCGAAGCATCGTGGCTTGTCGAGCATGTCATCCCAGGCTGACAGGCATTGGATCCCCTTTGAATGACACCAATACTTAGGCCAGTTGTTGAAATTGATCATCTTGTCTTCATATTGTGGCATCATTCTTGGTGAGGGTAAGATGCTACTCAAGGTCAGGGTCATACCGGCCTGGGCTACATGCTCAGAGAGCTCCTCTATGTCTCTTTTCATGTAGTCCAGGGAGGTACGTCTCAGGTCATTCACTAATCCAGGCATTCTTTAAAGTATTCACTTGTATGCCACCCAAGAAAGGTATTTTCCTGTGCCCCTGTTGAGCAGAGCCACAGAAGTGGTGATCCCCGGGGTGCATTTCATATTTCCCATCGACTTATCAAGATTATTCTTGAAGAGTGCTAATAAGGAACTTTGCCTGACACAGATGGGTAGCTTGTTCCAGAGTATGGGAAGTCTCTAGGACAGGAATCTATCCCTCTAGCATGTCCTGTTTATTGTGGTGACAGGGTTTAGGTCCCCAGAGTGTGTAGCTCGGAGGTATTCGGATTTCTTTAGGTGTAGCATGTCCAACAGCTCTGGGTTTGACATAGCTTTATATGTTAGGCAGAGATCACCTCGGTGTAGGCAATATGCTATGGAGTAAAGCTGGAGATTTTGAGACGGTCAGTGTAGGGCATCTGTTTGAGGCCAGTAATCCTCTTCATGAGGTACTTCTGTGGCCTTTCCAGCTGCTGCAGATGTCTTGTGAGGTGCATTCCAAAAGGGGCATTGTACTCTATAATGGGTCTAATCCATGTCGACTAGAGGGAAACAATTACCTCTTTTTTCCTAGATGAGAACCCTTTTGTGATGAGGTGTGCCACATAGAAGGACTTCCTGATTACTGTGGCGATGTGATCATCAAAGGAGAGACTACTGTCCACCTGGGTCCCCCAGGTCTCTCATCACACATCCGGCATTAACTAGACTGCCGCCTATGTGGTAGTTCATGGGTACAGAGTTTTTACCAAAGGGGATACAATGCACTTTTTGGCATTGAGCTTGAGGCCATGGCTTTGACACCAGGCATCTGTCTCAGTGAGGCCCTTCTGTAGGATGTCCACTTCATTTGGGGACTCAACTATGGCTCCTAGTTTGCAGTCATCTGCGAACTTCATTAGCCAAAGGCCTTCTGTAATAATATGACAAGGAGAAAAGCAGGAGTGTAAAATAAAAAGCCGCTCGACCAACAACACAATAATTTATTGTAGACAAAGTGTTAAGCGCTTTCAACTGTAAATCCAGTCTTCTTCAGAACACATAAATGGAGAGAATTCAGTATAAATACACTCTAATTGCTTAATTACTAACAAAAACGCGCCAAAAACCTAAAAGCTGTATGACATGCCTATCATAAAATTCTACACTAAATATAACAATGTATAAATGCAATGAATGCATCCCATGTATATGCAAAACAAAATATACAGAATATAAAATACATGTCATCACATGAAGTGTCCCTAAGTATACAATGTATATTATATGTATAAAAAATGTATAAAATACCAAAACTTGGTGACACTATACATATAAAAAAAAGTAAAATTATAGAATTAATATCATAGAATTAATATCATAGGAATACCTATATTAGTTTATATTAATTTATGCTAAAGCTAGAAAAGGTTTAATGCTAATATGATCGTTTATGCCAGGAAATCTAGTGGCGTCAGTAAATATCTGCCATTTACTTTCCAATAATGCCAAAAACATTTTCTAATTCCCTCCACAAGGGGAGCATATAACCTGATCTATAATAGCAAATAAAAACCTACGTTTGTTCCCTTTTTCTAATATATGTCTAGATAAAGCATTATTACTATCCTGCTTCTGTATTCTGTAATAATGCTCATATATACGTTTTTTAAACTGACGTTCTGTTTTTCCTATATAATAAGCAGAGCAACGTGTACATGTTGCTAAATAGACCACTTGCTTGGTGTTACAGTTTCCATTTCTACACTTGATGATAGTGTGATTAATATCATTAAGAAAAATACTAGTGACTTTGTTGATATATCTACACTGGTTGCAGGAGCCACACTTACTTGTGCCCTTAATTCTATCTGTTCGTTGTTTGGTAGTACCTGCTTTTTCTAATAATTTCTTCAGATTGGGTGCTGTCTTGTATACACATCTAGGAAAACTATCCCACTGCTGACCAGTATAATGGTTAGTAATTACATCCCAATGTCTCTGTAAAATATCCTTAATAGCATGTACAAATGGAGTGTATGTCAAAGCACAAACCCTATTGGATAATGACTGGCCGTGTGGGTTTTCCTTAGACAAATCCCGTATACCCAAATTACTCTGATCAAACTTCCCCAATAATGGTAGTCACCAAGTTTTGCAATTCTAGCTTTAGCATAAATTAATATAAACTAATATAGGTATTCCTATGATATTAATTCTATGATATTAATTCTATAATTTTACATTTTTTTTTATATGTATAGTGTCACCAAGTTTTGGTATTTTATACATTTTTTATACATATAATATACATTGTATACTTAGGGACACTTCATGCGATGACATGTATTTTATATTCTGTATATTTTGTTTTGTATATACATGGGATGCTTTCATTGTATTTATACATTGTTATATTTAGTGTAGAATTTTATGATAGGCATGTCATACAGCTTTTAGGTTTTTGGCGCGTTTTTGTTAGTAATTAAGCAATGAGTGTATTTATACTGAATTCTCTCTTCATTTATGTGTTCTGAAAAAGACTGGATTTACAGTTGAAAGCGCTTAACACTTTGTCTACAATAAATTATTGTGTTGTTGGTCGAGCAGCTTTTTATTTTACACTCCTGCTTTTCTGCTTGTTATATTGTTGCCGTGAGTAATAGACTGTGGAGCAAAGGCCTTCTGTGTTAGCCTGTACTTCAGAGAAGTAGATACCAAACAGGAGAGGTCCCAGGACTGAACCCTGTGGTACTCCACTTGTCACTGGTTTGAAGTCAGATTTGGAGTCTGCAACTTTTACAGTGTGGGTTCTGTCAGTGAGCCAATTGGCAACCCATCTTGTGACATAGGGATTTATACCTAGTTTAGTGAGTTTAACTATAATTCCAGAATGGGGGATGGTGTTGAAAGCCTTGGCGAGGTCAAGATAGGCTGTATGAACCACCTTACCCTTGTCTACAACTTTGGTGACTGCCTCAAAGAAGTGGATCAGGTTCAGGAGGCATGATCTGCCTTTCACAAACCCAAACTGGGTGGGGTCCAGAGTTTGGAGGTTACCAATGTCTTTTCTTACGAGTTCCATGATAATACGTTCCATGGCAGTACAGACCAGGCTCGTCAGGCTAATAGGGCGATAGTTCCTGGGATCAGTGGTCGCTCCCCCTTTGTGGAGTGGGATAACTGTTGCTGTGCACCATTCAGTGGGCACACACAGCCTGATGTGAGACTATGATTGAACGTGGTGCTTAGGTGGGGAGCCAGTTCATTATTATGAAGTTCGTGTAACACGCAGCCTGGGATGTTGTCCGGTCCCATGGATGCTGTGTTTTTGCCTTTAGAGAGTGCAGCTTTTACCTGCATAGTTGTGATTACAGGGACTCTGCATTCTTCCTGTATAGTTATGGGCCCTTTAGGGGGTGAGAGGGGGGGTAAAGTTAGCACTGAACCTATCTGCCAGGACTTTGGCAATATCAGTTGGTTCTGTAATTTTCATGCCGTTGTGCTGTAACTCAGAGCAGATATGAGTGTTGCCATTGAGATTCTTGGCATAGCTATAGAATGCTTTGTGGTTGTCCCTAGAATCAGTGACTATTTTGTTTTCATAGCCAGCTTTGGAGGATCTTATAAGGGATCTCAGCTTCTTACTGAGCCTGACCAGGGAACTCCTCCACTCATGGGATTTTACTCTCTTTTGCAACAGTTTCTTCCTTCTGTTGTAGAGTTTGTTTATGGCAGGGGACCACCAGATTGGCTTCCTTTTTTTGGAGGATAGCATCTTGGTTCTGTTTGGGATAGTATGACCCATGCACTCATGTAAGTGCTTATAGAGTGCATCTATGTAGGCTTCAGCAGTCGTAACTGTATTGTCCATCTGCATGGGTGTCATGAAGTTCACCACTTCTGTCTTAAGAAGCATGAAGTTGGCTTTGGAGAAATTTTTCACCATGATTTCCTTAATGGGAGGTGGGGGCGGGATGTGGATATCTAGGGTTATTAGCTTATGGTCAGATCTGACCAACGAGGAGTTGGCTTCAGATGTGGAACACCAGTCACTCATGTTGGCAATGACTAGGTCTAGGATATTGTTACCCCTGGTGGGAGTGTGGATAAGTTTATCCAGGGCATTGGAATTTATGAATTCCAGAAAGCGTTGAGCGAAGGAGTTGGTACAGGAGTAGTTTTCCCAGTTAATGGTGGGGTAGTTGAAATCGACCATTATTAGGGTGTTTGGTTGAACCCTAATATTTTCCAGTATATCAAGAAAAGAGGAGTCTGAATCCTGGGGCATGGTGGGGGATCTGTAGCAAGCTACAATTTGGATTGCAGTTTTGCCCAGAGTTAGTTGCACTTGGATAACCTCGGATGCATTATGCTGAGCAACTAGCCTAGAGGTGTGGATATCCTTAATGAATATGGACACACCTCCGCCTTTGGTGTTCCGGTCCAGGTTAGGTCACCGAAAAGTGTGGTATGAGTTATAACCTGGTAATGCAGGGGTGCTCTCTGGAGCCTTGAAACAGGTCTTAGTCACTGCACAGATATAGATGTTCTCCATTTTAAGGAGTGCCTCGAGGGAGTGCATTTTGAGATATAGACTTCCAGCATTGAGTAGCATTACCCTCAGTTTTTGCTTACCTGTTCCAGTTACCATGGTGAATTTGTCATTTGAACCTTGCCTAAAAAAGGCTGTATAGGGGCAGCAAGAGCCTTAGCCAGTATCCGGAATCCCAGGGGTGACAGGTGCAGGCCATCTCTGCCAAAGCATTGTGGTCTGTCGACCATGTCGTCCTAGGCAGACAGATACTGGATCCCCTTAGAATGACACCAGAAGCTTAGTCAATTGTTTCTTTTTTTATTCACTCCAACATTACATAAATTGCACATTTCCTGCCTTACCTTTCCTCTTCATAAATATTGTTTTTCATGTATTATTCCCAAAAAGTCCATTTATTTTTAGCTTTTGCTACTTCCCATTTCTAAAGATCCCATCTCTAATTCTTTTCATCTCCTTTATAATAATCATTACTTAAATTACCTTTGGTTTAGATTTTGATTTTCCATTTTCTAGTAATTGCTTTTTTAGTATCCAGTAGCATTAAACTTAGTCCTTACTGTGTATAGCGGATTCAGATTCTCTGTTCCCACCTCAAAAAATATTTCCTTAGATACAGCTATTTGCTCCCCCTTCCATTTCTAACATAGTACTCTATAATGAGTTTTTAAAATCTGCCAACTAATTACATTCCCAAAATATAAGTTGCCAGTTATTTCTCTCAAGGGAAAAAGCCAGGTATGGACATCGTAAAGAAATCCTTAATGTTATTTATTTATTTCTTTTTTGTTTTCTGGCCATTACTGTAACCAGGTGGCTGATGTACATGCCTGTAAATGTGAGGGCATGCTATGACTTTCACTTTGAGTATACATGACCCTATTCATCCCTTTTTTAATTTCTAAAATGTCTTTTGTGTTTCTAATACCATGATGGACCCAATCCTAAGTGAAAGTATGATTAAAGTTCATGAAATTAGCATTGTTTCAATCTTTGACGTCAGCCAGAAGTGCTCTTTGCAGCAACCACAATGTGCTCAGTAATGACTCCTGCAATTCGTATGGAGTTACATGCATCAGTAACATATCTAAGTATGACTGTAAATTCTTTTTTATAAAACCCGTTGCTCCTACTACTATTGGAACTGTTTGGGTATCATTCTTCCACATTGTCCTTTGTGTCTCTCTGCATGTAAGACACTGCAGTCACTGGGTGTAGCAATTTTGATGATCAATGCTACTTTTGTCTTCTTTCCATGGACTACTATATCTGGTTTTCTCGCATCTATTTTTTTTAACTGTTTGGTAATGGATAATCCCTTGTGATATAAACTTAATCATGTTCTATGATGCTTTGTGGCTCACGTTTCCAGTGTTTTTCAGCTACTTCAATATTATATTTGCACACTGCAACAGTCTTGCCAAATTATTATGGCTTTCAGTATACAGTCCTTCTGCCATTAGTATATCACAGCCAGAAACAAGATGTATGACCGTTTCCAATTCCGTTTTACAAAACTGACATTTGTCTGTTTCTTCCACATTTCATTAGACTTTGTAAACCAACATGTACATAGTTCACTTTCTTGGGCTGCCAATATTAACCTTTCATCTTTTGGTTTAAATTTACCTCTACTCAACCATTCCTGCATTCAGTCCTGATCAACATGAGGTTGTTCCAAGAGTTTTCTGTACTTGCAACTAATATTTATGCACTTTCCACATTTCATCCTTCTCATCTGATCCTTTACCTTATATTCTTTCTTTTGTTTTTTGGCGCATTCAGTTGCTTCTTCTTTCTTCTTTTGGCTTTTCCCGGTTAGGGGTCGCCACAGCAGATCACCTGTCTGTTCATGATTGGCAATGGATTTTTATGGTGTCGAGTTGCCAGCCCAGTGCCCAACCTTCCACAGAAGGTGCACACACGCATGCCTAGGGCCAATTTAGAGTGCCCAATCCACCTACAGCATGTCTTTTTGATGTGGGAGGAAACCAGAGCACCTGGAGGAAACCCATGCGACCACAGGGAGGACATGCAGACTCCACACAGAAGGCACTCCAGCCAAGGATCGAACCAGAGAACCTCTTGCTGTGAGGCAGCAATGCCAAATGCTGCACCACCGTGGCCGCCCTGGCACATTCAGTTGCTGCCTGATTTATATCTTCTTCTGGTTTGATTTCCATTCCCGCTTGACGGCAGTATGCTTCTGCTAAACTAATCAGGGCAGTCATCTTAGATTTATTCTCCTCATGTTTCAAAATTTTCACTGTGTTTGGATCTTCTGAGGTCAGCAGATATGTATGCAGTCCCATGATTGCAGATCTGTAGATGTAATCAATTTCGAGGAGGCCCGTACCTCCTTCAGAATGTGGAATATGTAGTCTTGGTATGCACTGATTTTGTAAATTATTTGATGAGCATGAAACATCCTTGTTTTCCTGTCTGACTTATCCAATACCTTTTGGGGCCAGTCAGTCATTCCAAAACTGTAAGGATGGGAAGAGCAAATCGGTTTATAGCTTGAGCTTTGTTCCTAGATGTCAACGCTGTTTTCAGCATTAATTTTAGTCTTATAAAATATTCCTTACTAACGTTTATCTGCATTTTTCATGTTTTATTGTTGATTCTTCATTAGTTCCCAAATATTTATACACTCTCTCTTGCTCAAGTTTTTTTTTATATCACATTCCTGTCCCAAACTAATGTTTTCTTGGTACTGCAGCCTTCCTACTTTAAAGGTTGCTTTTGCAATTTATCAAGACCAAATGCCATTATTATATCATCTCAAAAAGTTTTGACCACTTGTAGTTGTCCTTTCAGTTCCTCATTTGATGAAGTATACAATTTTAAATTCTCTACAAAAAGAAGGTAAGAAGTCTTTACACTTTTGTTTTCTGGGAGCCAAATTATTAGACAGCTTAATGGGTTAAGGGCAAGACAGAAGAGAAGTGGTGACAAAGTCACCCTGAAATATTCCCCTTTGAATTTTTATCCCCGGAGTAATCATTTGTCCTTTATCACGGCATAACTGCAAAGTGGTTTACACTGTTTCATGGTCACTGTAATGTAATCAATCAGTGTAAGCTATATTTTATACATTTTTAAGTACTCTTTTATCCATAAATTAGGGATATTGTCAAATGCTGTTTTGTAGTCTATCCATGCCATACTTGGATTCTTCCCATTTTTACAGTTCTCCATTATAACTTTAACAACAAATGATCTTTTGTTCTATATGACTTTCTTTTATTACCCTTTTGTTCTATTGCCACGACTGAGTTTTCTTCTAAATGACTATAAACTCTTGTCGGACTCTGCATCAATTCCAGTGTATAGTTTATACATCTTCGGAAGGCAAGTTATTGGTCTATAGTTTCTAAGATAACTTGCAGATTCACTTTTAAGTAGGACTATTGTTTTTTTCTTTTAACCAGGCTGGTGTGTGCATATAAACAGTTCTTACACTTGGCTAAATCTTCATGTAAAAATGTTAATACTTTTAGCCAGAAGTTAGGTACTGCATCTGGGTCTGGATTTTTCCAGTTAGGAGCTTTTCTTAACTTTGTTTCAATCTCTCTAGCTGTTACTTCATCCCAATTTATATCCTGTACATTTGAACTTTTTATTCTTTCTTTTACTTCTATTCTTTTAGCATTTTTGTCATGTTCCACAGGATCTTCGTAGATATTTCTTCAAAATATTATCTTTTTTTTCTTTTTTTGGTGGTGATTGTGTTCCATTTGCCTTGTTTCCCAATTCTCCATAAAATGTTTTTGGGTCATGAATAAATTGCTTATTTTGCACTTTTTCTTTATCTGTATCTGCATATCGTCTTAAGTTTTTCTGCCTGTGCTGATGTTTGTAGTTTATTATTTGCAAAAGTGCACAATAGCTCCTGATCTGTTCTGATACTGTGCATTACTTTCATCACGTCTATCTTTCTGAGTATTTTTCTTGATCTGTTCCCTTTTCTGTACTCTTCTAACAGTGACACTTCTTGTCTTAAATGTGATACTTCCATGATGACATTTGATTTCTCCCCTTTCTTTCCTTTACTACCCCTTGTTTTTGTGGTAAGACTTTATCTGTTATTAATTTCGCTGCACAGTAATATATCCTTTTTACTTCTGTTATATCACATGACTCTCTATGAACAATCCTAATTACTGTGTTCATTGTTTTATCAGACTTCTAACTTTTGGGGTTTTATTGACTACCTGTAGTCTATTTCTTTTATTGATGATCTTAATATGTCTGTCCATTTTTATTAAGTCAAGCATCTATTCTCTTAGATCATTTTCTTCTAAACTGAGGGCACATTCTTTGTTCTCCATTTTCTTCGGGCATTCTATAGAAATTTCTAGAGCATCTTCCTGTGCCACATTCTCTTCAGTTTCATCCTGTGTCATTCATTGCTCTTTCATATGGGAGCTCACTTGCCAGTTACTCCACAACATTGATTATGTCAGAGTTGCTACAGTTTCCTGTTCTTTCTCTTGATGTGCAACTTCAGCTGAACGTTTGTACTAGATTCCTGTGAAAGGCTCCAAAGTATCTTCATATGGCAACTGATACGATGTTACCCACTGCACTGGTTTCTCCTTAATTTGTGGATCCATTACTCTATCGTGCTGTGATCCTATCTGAGTTAAAATTTCTACACTAAATCCTTCACTTCGCAGGTAATCCATAACCTCAGTTTCTATTTCTTCAACTTCTCCATTACTAATACTCTCTTCTATTTTTCTTCTTTGTTCTCTTATTTTTTGTATTGTAAAATTTTCCATGTCCAGATTAATTTGCCTGCATTTCTCTTCAAATATCTGTGGTGCTGCTGTTTTTGTACGGATTAGTTTTACTTTCTCCTTTGCATAAGTATTGCATCATATTAAATCTGTCTTTCTTTCCCTTGTCCATATTTCTTCGGACATACCTTCTGTTTGATTGGACTAATGAGTCCTCAAGCCCCACTTGTCAGGTCCGTATCAACAAAAATAGAACAGCCTTGATCACCTTTAATTTTCTGCCTTCCCATAATGCACCAGCATGTGAGGCTACCTCAGATCTTACTTTACCACCGTAGCATTCAGATGTACATCTTTACTGTCGCAAGTTAAGTGCTCCTCCTCAGAGTTTTTTTTTTCTATTATTTTAGTGTTATTGCACTTAATCTATTTGTTTGGTATTTCTAATGGTTTTTACTTCCTTTTGAGGAACTTGTTCTTTTTCCAGGCTTCTTGTGTTTCGTCTTTGCCATCTCACAGGTCTTAGTCTGCCTATGCCCATTTCTCCTGTTGTTAAAAAAAGTTATCAGTTAGTGTTAGGTATTTGCATCTTTTGGTCTATGTTAGAATTTGATTTAAATTTGATTTGTATTTGTAAGTCAATGAACAGGGAAAAGAGTTTCATTAAGTGCCCAAAGTGTGGCTGCAAAATCCCCCCCTGGACACCATGAATTGTGTGTGGTGGTGTGCTTTCGGGATGGGCCCATCTAACTGCAGAATACTCTTATCTCTAAATCGTTTTTTTCAAGGGCCTGTCTGATATAGCAAATTGATAATTAAAGGGCTACTACTACTTGACTCCAAAACTGACAAGCCCAGTTAGGCTTTAGACAAATAGAAGCATAAAGACAGAAAGATAAGAATGTAGAACCTTGAAAGAGAAGAGCTGAGGATTCAGACACATTTTCGGCTTTTAAAGTGCCAAGAACCATGTCAGATTCAGCTTCAGTTCTAACACATTCTTCTGTATCAGTGACACAATTGTCTTTTCCAACAGATCACCCAAGAGATTAAGTAGAACTACTTCTGAGTCTAAACTTTCTTGTCTTTCTTCCTGGTCTCTATCCATTTCTTTTTCAGATTCTTCAGAGTCTAAAAAAAAAAGTGGTTTAGAAGCTAACTTGAATGTCATGATGTAGGCATTTTTGAATACTGCAACAGAGATGGGTGTCCTGTCAGCCTCTCTATCCTGAATATGCATAGGGCTGGCTCTGAGTCTCCCACTTTAGCTCCTTCTCTGGTCCACATTTTGGTATCAGTAGGCTTAGAGCCCCTGATTTCTGCATGGCTTTTTTCAGTTTGGTTTCAAAGGCTTTC
The DNA here is from genome assembly GCF_019279795.1 of Protopterus annectens. NCBI lineage: Eukaryota > Metazoa > Chordata > Ceratodontiformes > Protopteridae > Protopterus > Protopterus annectens. The sequence goes on along the minus strand of NC_056746.1, from coordinate 1,002,588,398 downwards.
AGTCTAATACATTTGACTGCCAGTCCATCTGAACTGAATTGGTCTCAGGACCATCATCTCGATGCCAAGTCTTCAGTCCCATCCTCTGAACTGCCTGGCACTGCTCACTTTTTTGTTGTTGGAAATATCTGCCTTTGAGATCTCTGCCCCCACCCCACCCCTCCTCGAGACCTTACACTCAGTCATTTTTGAGGGTGTCCTCCTCTGTGCCATGTAGTTTTTCTTTAGGAAAGGTGGACTCAGTTATTGAGGCAGGTTCCTTGGATCTAGTTGACGTGGGTAAGGCCTTTCATGTTATGGGAAGGATCATTGATTCTCCAGTGATGACAGATATGCAGACTTCCATGTTGTTGGTTCCACCCTGTGACTCCCTCTGTTCTTTGAGTCAGCCCCACCATGCATTTTTGAGTTAGAGGAGACTAACTTCAAAAACACTGCCCAACTGAAGGATGAGTCCTCTAAGGAGACAGATTCTGCACTCCTCATTTTTCCTAGAAAGAAAACATACAAGAGGAGGCATATCAATTTTCCCTCTGAGTCGATCAAGTTGAACATCCTGGAAGACACCACTTTCATCAAGATCCTTGAATTGATGTTCCAGAGGGGATCTTGGCCCACTGATCCACTTTCTCTGGATGAGGAGCTGTTTTGTCAGGCCTGTGTCTTGACAATCTCTACTGCTTGCATGGCTCCTCCTGTGAGACCACTTTATTGATTTGGCAGTTTGATTATGGTAGGAGTGCAAAACCTGTGAAGTCAGTATGCTGTAAACCAAATAAAATTCCTAGATCTCACCATGGCTCTGTGTTGGATTCTGTTATTTTGTCAGAGACTACAATATAGAGAGAGATGACAGCGGACACAGTTACTGTTCATGTACTAAGTAAGTAGTCCAAGGCTTTGGACAGGTTAGGGAAGCAGTTGCATGCTTCAGGTACTTTCACTGGTAGTCCCTTTAACTGTGCCATCCATATGAATCATTTACAGAGCAATCTGGCACAGCCTGAAAAGACTGTTCACATCAGATTCTAGAAAGCAGTTGCAGATTGCTGTTGGCACAATGCTGAATGTCACTAATCTCATCATGAGGCTTGTACAGAAAACAGGCAATGGAACAGAGCATACTACAGGAGCAGGCATTACTATGAGGCATGCCTTCACCTTTGTGACTTTGTGGGCAACTTTAAAGCATCCTTCACTAATTCCCCTATTTTGTTTGGTCTTTGTATAAAGGAGAAGGTGAAGAAGTAAGATGCTTTCTGCTGTAGGAGTCAGATTTGAGACGCCATGAAGTCATATAATAGGAACCAAAAGGGATCCAAATCTTTCTGGTTCAGAAAAAACAGGCATCAGCCATTTGAATCCACTTCTTACATGTAATGCCATGGCAAATGGATGCAAACCCAAAATGAATGGTGACCCGCAGAACGAGGGATCTTGTGGACCTTTCTCCAGTGGGCAACCTCCTAATCCCCGATTCCCCCTAGTCTCCTGTGCAGATGGGCCATTGCATTAAAAAATAGACATAATATTATAATATATGTTTATATATATTATTATAAATAAAAATATACTTTTTTATACATGTTTCATATATATATGTATATATATATATATATATATATATATATATATATATATATATATTTATATGTATGTATATGTGTATATATATATATATATATATATATATATATATATATATATATATATATATATATATATGCATGCACACACACACGCACATGGTGGATATAAAAAGTTTACACACCACTGTCAAAATGCCAGTTTTTTGTGATATAAAAAAATGAGATCACAATAAATAATTTCAAAACTTTTCCCACCTTTAATATGACCTATAACCTATATCTTACCCCTTATGCAAGGAAGGTGGAAGGCATAAGAGTGTGACAGTGGATGATTGCTTTCTTGTAGCAATGCACATTCCTGGGAAAAACAGTCTCAACAGGTCTGTCCTGATGCCTTACATGTGGTTTCTGAATCCAGTGGTAACGCATCAAATATTCAATCACTGGGGCCAGCCCTGCTGCCACTTCTTTGCTTACCATCCAATGTTAAGTGCAGCAATTTCTTTGCCATCATCAAAAGCCAAGAATCACAAAGGGAATCCCAATAAACTCACTCCACCATCAATGAAAAAAAAAACAAACCAGGACTGGATGAGTGAAAATTGACAGAAAACTTTAATAATGAACAAGCAGAACTCATTTGTAAACATTACTAAGTACTTATATAACTTATATCTTGGATGTAAAATACATCGTCCAACAACAATTGCATCTCTTGCAGCAACTTTAAATATTAGATGGCAGAACTATTTTACATAAAAAATATAAAAAAATGTATATACTATTAATAAAACAAATACGGCACACTTTAACAGAGATAGCCCATTATCTAAGCAAAATAATGCCCTCTAGGATGGGCATTATAGGGGAAATAATTGACTTTTCATGGTTGGAAAGCAACACCCCTGGGAGGTCTCATTTCCTGAATAATGACTACCTTGTCAGAAATTATTGCTTGCATATTACTATGAAAATGTATATGCAGAACTGCAACCCAGGCAAATAAATAATAATACCTGTTTGTTAACCAGGTAGGCCCACTGGACACGCAGTCCCCTTTTCAGGAGTGATCCTAGAGCAGTATTTGTTTAAGTGACTTGCTGAAGAGCACAGATTAGGCAAAGGAGGACTGAAGGAACCAGACCATATACCACAGGAACTACATCTCAAAGCCTTAACAATCTACACCATCTGCCAGAACATATATGAGAGTTTGGGGGAAGAGAGGAAAGAGATAAATGAGAATTTTTTTGATCCATTTAGACCTCATTTATAGTGGCCTGTTCCCCAGTGACCCACATTTACACCAGGTCTACCAGCCGTCCTCCTACCCACCAGACTTGCTCTGGGATTGCAGGGGGACAGTCATGGATCTTAAGGGCATCCTGGGGGCTTGGCTCATCTGTGCTTCTGTCAGGGGTGGGGGGGGGGTTATGACCTAAACACTTTCCCTTTTCCTGCCCCCCTCACGTTCATTGATTACACTAGAAGGGAACTCCCCTCTTTGGACCACACCCTCCTTTAGGGAGTGCATCACCAAGCACTAAGTATGCAGCTAGCAGTGATGTCCAAAAGCTGCAAATCAGCATCTCTAAAATAGGCTGTAAACAGTGTTTTCACTAAAAACTTGGCTAACAGTGAGAGTCAAGTGCTCCAAAGAGAAAAACAAAATTATTTCTGCTTAGAGCTTGAGTGCCCAACTTTGTGTTCCATTGTAAACACTCTCCAGATAAGGGATGTGAGGATGAGGTCCAAACTGTTCCAAACATTTAAGGTGACATTAAAGCTTTAGACATGGGAAACCAACAGTGTGGGGGATACGAGAGTCAGAAGTGAGAAGAAAATAGGTAGTGGCTGTCGCATACTGTAAATTTGATGAAAAGTGGCATTCCTTTAAAACCTTGAGAGAATTCTGGCCTGTACTCTGCTTAGACTTTATTAAAAAGACTCCAGTGACAAATCATGCCAAGCAGCTTCCTGTTCTTTGACAATTGCTCGATCCAATATTGACAAATTAATGTGTAAATTGGGTATATTAATATTAGAGAATACTTATTATCCCAGTACTAGCACTAAACTGATTTCATTTTATATACCAGTACCTCTGCATGATTTACTGGTTTTAAGCACATCTTGCTAACATTTTGCAGTAATCAAGAACACAAATTTACATTAAAATTGTTACAGATTTTAACATCAGATATTTTAAGTGCGTGTACTATCCCAATAAAAAATGAATTACATAAAAATACTTGTAGAAAGCATAATCAGTCCTGAGTATCATTTCTGAAGATGGCACTATACCAGATTTAAGTAGCTACTGAGTATGGACATCAAGTTCATCAACCAGTTACAGGTCTGCATCCAGTCCACAGAATGTATGTTTCAGAACCCAACATGCTGTGTCCACAAGATTGAATCATGACTTGAGGATTAAAATAAAATAGAAACTAGAGCTGCTTTCCAGATTGAGTCCTGCAGTGTTGTAGGAAGGCATTTTTTGATTACTTTTAAAGCTGATCGAAAACTGCTGTATTGTACCATACCCCACACAGTAAAAATGCTGAACTTGGACAGAAAAATACTAGGTCATTAATCATTTTTAATGCTGTTTTATTAGTATCTTCATTTTTAAATTGAGTGTAGAGGAAGGCTGCAAGGATATTAATATTAAACAACTTCTTAATTATTTTTTGTTTAAATACATGCTTTATAGTCAAGAAGTGTTGGTAAGCATGCTCTAATTATCTCAGCATTATAGAAATTCTGTGTGAAGTCATTTTAGTTAATTATTTTCTCATCTTCAGGATAAGGGACACTAGTATTGGTTAATAAGTGAAAGGCAGCTTTATTACATTAAACCGTCAGTGCTTGTGTTGTTTTTGCAGACCCATGGTTCTGAAGGTTTTCATGTATGGCTACATACTGAACCAAATACAAATTTTGATTTTTAGAAATCTGCCCTTTTTCATTAAAGCTGAATCTTCCAGGCTACTTACTTGGGCTTTGGAGCGATAAAATGTTTCTTGGTTAAAAGTTATGGTCAGCTTTAATATCTTTAATGCTTAGTGTGGCTACCAATGTAGTGCATTTATGGTTGTGTGAAAGTAAAGGATAATTCTCTCATTTTTTATACCTTTTCATTATTATGTATGTGCTTCACGTATTCTAATTTTCTGCTTGTCTTAACAGTCTGTCTTTTATTGATATAAATATCCATTGATGTCCATTGTGGTGGGAACAACAGCTAAGGCGTGTCTAATTTTGGAAATTTTCTTGCCGGAAGTTGTGTAAAATATTGGCAGTCAACTTTCTTAGTAAATTTCCCAGAAGCACATGTATCAGTGTTTAAAGTCAGTAATTCTAAGAATAATTAAGAAAACAAGCAAGGTAGGTAGTCTAATTCTGAAAAAAAAGCTAAAATAGCTGATGCCAATCCTAATATGACAGTATAAGGTAGGAAGATGAAATGGGATGGTTGAATCAGTGTGAAAGTTTTCTGCGCTGTATGGCACCACTCGTATGAATGGCAGTTTGCTGGTTTATCTCTTTCTTTCATTGATAAATGTATTCATTCATTCATAATGAAGCTTTGGTCCATTGTAGAGACTTAACCATTTGGCAGAGAAATCCAACTGCTAGAAGTTTGTGCCCTTTACCCATAAAGTTTTATATTTTACTCATCACTGAAATGTTGCACTTGACAGCTGCTGACATATAGTAATGTCCTCTGCAAACTGAAATCTCAATCTGTTCAGCAAAAAATATTTTCTTCATATTGCTATTAGCGATCATAGCATTCTTACAGAATGTTTGTTGATTCAGATTGTGTACTCCTGCTCTTCTTGTCTTTTTATCTTGCCTATTTTCATGGCAGGTCCTTTGGATAATACTTAGATTACAGGATAAAGGAAAACGTATTTACAACTTAAGGGTACAGCTGTGGGGATATCATTTGCACCCAGTTATGCAGACCTGTTTATGGGCTATATTAAGGAACAGATTATTAATGATCCTATGCATAATCTTTATCTGGAATCCATGGATATCTGGCACCATTACCTTGATGATTGTTGGTTGGTATGGTGGTCAGATGCGGATTATTTAAGACAATTTGTTACTTATCTTAACGATAGTAAGTGGGGGCATACATTTTACACTTCATTGCAAAACCACACGAATTATCTTTCTGGATCTTGAAATTCATGTAGAGCAGGATAGCACCTTAGGGAGTCAGGTTTACAGGAAGCATCCTCAAGTTAATACTTTGTTACAGGCCAACAGTTGTCATCCCAGACACATTATTAAGAACATTCCTAAGGCCCAATTTATGAGGCTTCATAGGATTTGTTCTTCGGATGAAGTGTTTGCCTTACATGACCAACAGTTGGTCGATAGGTTTTGCAGCAGAGGTTACAAATATCAGGATGTTATCAAATTTAGCAATTATGCCAGAAGTTTGTTTAGAGCTGATTTATTGAAATATAAATATAGGACGACAGCTTCGAATATCCTGCTTAGGTTAGTTACCAGTTATGTTGGTAATAATTTGGTTTTGATTGATTCAGTAAATACATATTGAGGGATCCTCTTTTCTGATGATTCCTTAAGGGATCTGATTTCTTCGAAATGTCTTTTTTCTTATAGGAGGAGTAGGACCTTGGGTAGTTGGGTGAATCGTCATAAGAAGTTGCATTGCAATATTACTAGGGCTCAACCAACCACTTCTTATGGAAAATCTTTGGTAGGGTGTCAGCCTTGTAACCATTCAGTTTTTGTAAATTTGTAGGTACTATACAGCCATTTACTTCTCGTAATACCTCACGGGTGTTTAATATTCAAATGTATGGTGATTGTGAATCTGACTGGATTATCTATTTAGTTTTAAGTACCTGTCATGCTTTTTATGTAGGGCAAACCTCCCATTTATTTACGTTACGCATTTCTGAACACCTTAGTAATGTCAGATGTGCTCGTTAATCTAACACCCTATATAAACATACTATCAAACATCCAACAGGTTAGTTTAGGTTTGTTATTATAGATAGAATAATTTTTGATAATAAGGATAAATCAGGTTGGCATAATATTTTAGACAAAAAAGAGAAAAATGGATTATTCAATTGGGAGCACTTTTTTCCCCCGGGTCTTAATGAACATTTGTGATTAGCCAATGGGATGTATTCAGATGGTATTTAAAGAAAGGGGTGCAGGAATGCATGATTGTTGTACTGAAGAAGGCTTTTTAGCCGAAACTGGTCTGTTGTTTGAATTGAAATGGTATTACATTGTATGTTATAAATAAAGATTTATTGCTGACATGGGAGTGCTGGCCATTGTTGTTTTGGTGCTCAGGTTCTTTCTTGGCCATGCACCTGTTCTTCACGTGTGTGGTATTGGTTTTGCTGGAGCAAAGATTAAGGGCCATATATGGAGAGCATGTGATAGATGAAGTTAGAAATATTTTTCTACTTCCATAGACTAAAAGAGCCAGAGAGGCAGGTAACATTTTTTTGTGTTTACTTCGTTGATATTGCATGGGGATTTTTCAGGCAGATGTTTTATAAGACACACATGCATGTTGTGTTGTACCTTTTCATTGTGGGTGCATTTTATGAAAGGTGTGTAGGTGCTATGGCTGTGTATATGTATGTATATTTATATGCATACACACGTATATAATGGTTTGCTATCATTATGTCGACGTGCATTTGCACGGCTATGAAGTATTCAAACATCAGATGTTCGAATACTTCATATTACGGCAGGTGACATGAGCGAAGGTTTGCATTGCGAATGAACTGTGCATTCGCAATTCTAACTTTCGGTCATGGGAGGGGATCGCGGTACAGTGCGGTTAGGGAAATGCATCCCTTTCCTCACTGTAGTGCGATCTCGGAGTTGGAATATTAAGTTTGGGGGTGTGTGGGGGGCACAGCCCCCCTGCATAACTGTGTGTTCGGTTAGGTAGGTGATTATGGGAAGGGTGGGCGTGCTGTGTATCGCCGTAAATGTCGCAAGTGACATTTTTGACAATACACCCTTGTTTTCGAGTTTACTATTATTCGAAAATGTTCATTTTCGATGCATAAATTTGAAAATAAAGACATTATTTATTTTTACTTTCGAATCTATGATAGTAAACCGTATATAATATGTATGCATATGTTAAAATGTCTAACACTCAAAATATCAAAAAAGAAAACCTATTTTATGCAGGGGGCATAAGTGTTATATGTAAGAACATAGAAGCATGCGCCCTAGAAAAAAATTCCAAGAAGCATCTCTTTTGATGATCTAAATCCTCAATATATTTGTGATCGACAAGTCATAGTGGATTGTTTGGGTATATGTAAGTGCTTAATGTATAGGTTTGCCAGAGCATCAAAAGTATGTTTAATTCATATTCTGTTCTCCCATTTAAAATACATGTAAGAATGGAATATCAAAGTAAGGCACTTCAAAATAAGTACTTTTTGCAGGGTGACACCCTCTAGCATAGGGAACTGTGTCCCCACATTGCCACTAATTCTGACATTCCACAATACCAGACAAAAGGAAAAATTCCAGTATTCAGTGATCTCAGACAAGTGCTTGAGTTCACTCACTGTATTAGAAAAAAATATTACATTTGATCACTTTAATTTGAATGAAATGCATTTGATCAAAGTGTACTTCAACCCATCTTGGGTAATCCATAGGTTCCATACAATGGATCGAATGCACTGCTGGTCAGTCACAACCCATTGAATGGAAAAGATATTGAAAATGTTGCTAAGCTGACTGAAAGGTATGGTTTTAAGTTGTGTGGGATCATGGTATAGTGGGGATTGGGGATATGCCCTTTCTCCACTGTTTATGATCTAGGAGGTAGTATATATAATGCAATGGGGGTATAGGGCACCCCCCTCCGGCAAAACCACTGTTAGATGTTGATGGTGTATGTTCTGTTATGTGCGCTTTGGGGTTTATGTGATGTGATGCTGTGTCTGCGTATGTGAGAGTTACTGTTTTTTGTTTGTACTGTGTGTGTGTTGTTGAACTGTGTAATATTTGTCATACTCTCATGTTATGTTAAATTGCTAGTTAGATGAGTCAATGCGCACACATATTAACTGCAAGAAAGCCGTAGCAAAGTCTGTGTCTTCGCTATGTAACATCTTAAATCTTTTGTAGCAGTGTTAGTGTTGCATCAGATAGCTTGTCTTTGGTGCAGGAGGCTCTGGGTTCTATTCCTGCACCAGACAGATAGCTGACAGCATAAGGGGATGCTGCATGCCTGAGTCTGTGTCTTTCATACGAGACATTAAACCAAGACCGCAATCTGCTTGAGTTGGTGATATCTCAGGTGAATGTAAAAGATCCCACTCACCTATCGAAACAATCCTGGCCAAATTTCTCTAGTAATATAAATACCACCTTGGCTCTCCCCTGAAAAGAGGCCATTAGCCTAGTGGCACTAACTCAGTCAACAAAAGAATAAATAAATTCAAATAAATTATAATAGATTCCCATGAGATGTAAGTAAATGACCCATTAAGACCATACCATTGTTTCAGCAACATTGTTTCTGAATAGCCATGACTTTTTACTTGTATATAAGCTGATGCACGTGTGTGTATATGTACATGTGTGGGTCTAGATATGCGCGCACACACACACACACACACATATATATATATATATATATATATATATATATATATATATATATATATATGTGTGTGTGTGTGTGTATGTATGCGTAGGATCCACTGTGACTTGTTAGTTTCAAACTTGCGACTAAACATCGCACAAAATTTCAGTATTATGCCTTAACTACAGATTGTAGACACTGCCAGCAATAGTAATATAATACTAGCAACACTGGTTGTAAAATATTCATATGGTAAATCATTATTCATGATGGTTTAAACAAACCGGCCTCTAAGTTGTGGTGACATTCACAGCACAGCTATACAATCAGCCTTTTAAAGGCTGGCATGACTTGTATAAAGTTCCAAGTACATGAAATCACACAGAATGACTGACAAGTACCAATGTAACAAAGCCATCTTTCTAATATAGGAGCTTAATGACATCAGAGTACTCCAGCCAACCAGTAAATATCTATCTGAAATATAATTTCAGTCCAGGGTGTTTGCATTAAATTTATTGCATAATTTCCCTTAAAATGTATTAATGGCAACTTTTTGTTTTAAACCCCACTATCTTCTTTTAGTGCTTTTTGAATTTTAGATTAACAAAGATGAAAACTGCAAATTAGATAGGCGTATAAAAACTTAATGGTAAATAAAGGGAACATTTTCAGAGCTGGTCCTTGGCTATACTTCACAGAAAACTGTATAAGTTGTATAAATCATTGACAACAGTAAACACGAGGAGAGTTTCTGTAAAACTCTGAATATTTTGCAGGCTCTGGGATCTTGTGTGCTACATTATCAGACGTGGACTTCAGACAGTCGTGCAGCTTGTATTTGCAGAAGTTATTGTTTGAGAGCATCAACTATCCTACAGAATGAAGTAAGGAGAACTTGAATGATTTTACTGGGTAGCAGACTGACACCAGGATGTCAGCACTGACTGTCTTGATTTGTGCAACAGACACCTTTTTTTGGAGGTGATAGTTGAATATTTTTTAAACTGATTGCTTGGGTTGTTGTCAGTCTTGCTACTCCTGTGATGCAGAGGACTTTGTAGATGAGACTGTTAAATGTCTTTTTATTTTATATTTATACTTTGTTGATTGGGTTAGTCCCTTTAGGCCAGTAGCCTCTTTTCAGGGGAAAGCTGAGGTAGTATTCATAATAACTAGGAGAAATTTGGCCAGGCCATTGGAGAACTTCCCCTATTTGTGGTAGTAGGGGGAAGCATTTGTGTGTGACACAACATACTTCCTGTTCCAGGCATGGAGGTGGCCTGGAGAAACAGGGAGAAAATATGTCTGATTCAGTTTTAGCTGAAACTGGAATGAAAGTTGCTGAAAATGTAGTTGAAATGGTAGAATCACTAGCAGAAGATTTTTCTGATGATATGGGTGCAGAAAAAATAGTGACATTGGAGAAAAAGGAGATTGTGAAGGAAAAGGAGACTGTAGATGGATTCAGAGGAAAACTTCTGAAAAAATGCATAATTACAACCCTCCTATCGGGGGGGGGTGCGGGATGGATGATTATTTGGAAGAAATGGTAAACCGAAGTGAGCCAGAAAGTGGAGCAGCATTTTCATGGAGAGGCATCATGGAAAAAATAGAAGAAAAAGGAGAAGAGACTGTGCCAGAAAAAGTTCAAGAGACAAAAACATATGTACAAACTGGAGAAGGAACAAAGAAGAAATGAAAGAAACAAAAAAGTGTATAATACATGTGAGCAGTAAAAAAGAAGGAAGTTTGGACAGATATGAGGTTTGGGACTCTGTCGTAACACCTCTGGGTGCCAAAGCAAAAGAGGTAAGAGCATTTATTTTAATTAATAAAGAGAATTTTTGTGACTTGACATTTGAGACTGGGCAGGTCATGGAAAATGTTTTGGGTGCATATGTACAAAAGAAAATATTTATCTATAGTCAGAATATGTGGTGCAAGCTTTTTACAGACACAAAAGAATAATGATCCAGTTTAGAACTAAAGTTGAAGCAAAAGAACTGAAAGAACATGTGTTAACTATATGTAAAGAAGTAATGGACGCTACAAAAAGTTATCATGAAAGAGGACTGCGGACTGGGGGATGGTAATGATAATGTTACGCATGTACCTAGTATTATTGTTTATGGTAATAGGGGGTTTGTGAAATACAGAGGTCAACCAAAGACTTGTTATTTTTGTGGAAAAATGATCATTTAATCAATTAATGTGATAAAAAGATGTTACTTATGTGGTAAAAAAGAGCATAATGCAAAAAAATATGGTTTAAAGTGCAAAAATGTGGCAATACTGGTCATTCATGGCTAGAATGTGAAACAAATATGCAAGAAACTGAAGTTATGAAAATGAAGGAGAGAGAGAGAGAAGAATGTGTTATAGAAAGAAATGTATAAAACAATGTGACTGATAAAGAGGTTATACATGAAGTTAAAGAAAGTAACAAGGAAAAAGAAACTGAGGAGACAAGTGAGGAAGAAACTGACTCATGCATAATAAGAAATAAAAAGTATTTGATAGGGAAAAGAGTTAAAGGAAAAGAAAATTAAAAAATATAATGCTTAGAGAAAATAAGAAAGGAAATGGATTACACTAACTGTTCTTAAAAGCTGTAGGAGAAGACAGGACATGACCACCACAGGATAGTGCATAAAATCCAAGTTTATTTTAGATAAATAAGCGCTTTCACGTGCTCCCTCAGCACGCTTCTTCAGATTTCACTTAACATTTGTATCTCAGCGTTTAAATATACCATCATAATTACTTAATTGAGGATAATCAATCCTAGATGCAAACAATTAAAGTAATTGTATAAAGCAAACTGCATCCTCCATTGTGAATTCTAGTAGCGAAAAAATTCTCCATTTAAAACAAAACAAAACAAAAGTTAATAAACACACCTATTATATAGGATTTTGATATAAATAAAAACAAAATCTGACATCCGAACAGGCTGAAATCAAGTCCATAATACAAGCTCAAGTGGATAATGTATAAAAACATCTTCCATAGGGAATATATATATATATGCTATGTAACATATAAACTAATTCATGTTTTCTTTACATATGCACATGTTTAATAAATACCAGAAACATATATGTGAGTATCCTCGATGTAACTATAACTATAAATAAATCATATCATGATTACATATAGCTAAATTAATAACATTGAAAACATTTCAGCTATTTGTCTATATATTAATACTCATATAATATTGAATAGCTTATAAATATATGTACATAACTTCCAAATATAAAGATACAAGATAAAAAACAACAATATTATCCTAAACATATAATAACATATAAATAAATATAAATGTATATATAACTAATCTTCCATAAAAGATTTGAAACAAAACCAATTATATTTTGAACCCATAAAAATACTACTTACGAGCATAAAGTACAGGCTTAATGCTGATAGATTGGTTAAGACCAGGATCTAAGTGAGCTCGTAATTTAAAAATCCAACAGAGCTCAATGGATTCTAGGTAATTCATATTATTGCCTCCCGTCCTATTCTTTTTTACCAATTGTAACACCCTGAATTTAAAGCTATGATTAATATGAGTTGTAGCATGTCTGGCTAATGCGTTCTGCTGATTCTTCTTTCCTGTATCATAAATATGATTATACATTCTATCTTTTAATTTTCTTGAGGTCATGCCCACATAAAACACCGTACATTGTGTACAGGTTGCTAAATATATCAAGTTCTCATTATCACAACTGGCATGAAACCTAGGTATAAACGTATAGTCAATAGTAGGATGGATAAAACATTGTTCATCTATAATAAAACTACACATCTTGCATCTGTTGCAATGATATGTGCCTAATTTGGTGGTTCTAAATCTATCTTGCTCAATGCAAGAATGTTCTCTACATAAAATTCTTTTAAGATTCTTGCTATTTCTATATCTAAACCTAGGGGTGGCTCCTATAATATTCAGGATCATTGGGTCAACAGTTAGTACTTTCCAATAATATCTGCTAACTTACTATTGTCATTAGTATATCTAGTAGTAAAAGTGACCCTTGGACATATTTCTCCTTCCATGGGTACATCTAGTTGTATTACTACTGCTTTCTCCTGGTACATTTAGTACTGAGTCCTTAATCTTACTTACCATGCAGCTATTATAGCCTCTATCTACAAAGAGGGTATGCATGGTATCCAATTGTGTCTGCATGGTCAAGGCATCCTTACATAGTCTAGTGATCCTGTGGTGATCGTGTTCTGTCTTCTCCTACTACTTGGCTTCCTTATTCAGGACTGGGACCTTTGGACGGTAGCTGTGCTTCATTATATTTTGTTCTTAAAAGCTAAAAATATTAGCTTTTAAGTGTGAACAGTATAAAAAAAATCTTAAGAGGAGAATAGGTATATTACAGTGGTGTGCTGCAGTAGATGCACATATTGTTTTAGAAGATAGATTATTAACAGAGGAAGAAAGAGCACAAACTGGAAAACTTTGGAATGGTGCATTAGTTTTGAACATGGGGAAAGAAACGTGTTCAGGCATATGTATATTATGTCAAGAAAGCATTAAAATATTAGATGTAACCACAGTGGAACTGGAACAAATTATAGTACTAGACCTGAGATGGAAAAAATGTGTATATGCATATGTAGCAAAAAACAGAGAAATTATGTTTAAATATATTATTGAACACATTTGAGTAAATATGGATATTATAGTGCTGGGTGATTTTAATTGTAATTAAAAAAAAAAATAGCAGTTGTGATGTTAAAGTGGTTAAAAAAATTATGGGAAGTGGAAAGTTAAGTGTATGGGAGAATAACCACTGGACTTACAAAAGGAATTAAATTAGGGCAGAAATTGATTTTTTTCTTTTTAATATCGGATAGTTCAAAAGTTAACAAAAGGAATTAAGTATACTGGATGTTCAGATCATGTAGTTATAGGGGTTAAAGTACAGGAAATGAATATATAAGAACAGGAAAAGGAATAAAGAGAATTAATGAAAAGGAATTAGATTTATTAAAGAAAAAATAACTTGTGGAATTATGGAAAAATTATATGAATATGAGAGCGTTTTATGAGAATTGGACTGTTTGGTGGCTTAATTTTAAACAGAAATGTAAAGAGTGTTTTAGAATGTATAAGAAAAAAGAAAAAAAAAGAGTTACAAGATATTAAGTCAAGAAACTTATTAGAGAAGAAAATTCCTTTTATAAAAAAGAAAGAGAAATATATAAAATTAATCAAATTAAAATTAACTTGTATAAACAAAAATATTGTTTACAAGGGAAAAAAGAAGAGGCAGCACTATATTTGAGTAAAATCATAAAAGCAGGAAAATAAGAGAATTAAAAAACATGGAAGGTAAGCAAACATGGCAGCAGGAAGGAGTATATGAAATAATTATAGAATATGTATTAGAATTATTTGTTAAAAGAGAAAACATGTAACATATTTATAAAGGTTTAAATTAAAGATAATGAGTATTTAGAACAAAAAATAACTATGAAAGAATTAAATGAAATTCTAAAAGATATTAACATGAATTCTGCAACAGGACTGGATGGAATTGAATATGGTATGTATAAAGAAATGGAGTGGCAACAAATAATTTTTATAGAAGTTGTGAATGAATCATTAGCACCTGGATTTAAAGAGAAAGAGATGTACAGAAGTTATACAATTTATAATTAAAAAAAGGAAATGGAGGAGATAAAAAAATGGAGACCTATATCATTGAATAATATGGATTATAAAATTTTTATGAGAATATAACAGCAGAAAGGTTACAAAAAAAAAAAAAAGAATATATGACCAAAATGCATTCGGAAGAAAAAGAAGTCAAGAGTTATTATGGATAATTGAAATTGATGATATCATAAAAATGTAGAAGCGACGGTTATGATGCAAGTAAAGCCTATGATAATATTCAATATAAATCATTATGGGGAATTTTGCAGACATGTAGTATGCGCAAAAAATATTGCAAGTAATAACATTTTTTATGAAAAGAACTATGTGAAACTAAATGTAAATGGCTTGATTGGGGAAGAAATAAAAATAGAATGTGGAATAAAGCAGGGCTACCCTGCTAGTAGAGTGATTTTCTCATTAGTTATGAATGTAATAGTGAAGGAAATTGAGTGTCAAGTAGCTGTGGATACAAAATGATGAAGGAAGTGCAGTTGCCAATAATGTATAATTATACAGATATTGTATTAATTGTTAAAAGTAAAATATGGATGGAAGAAGTAAATGAAAAAAATAAGTATGAATTTAAAAATGGTTTAAGTATAAATAAAGAGAAGTAAAGGATTTGGTTTTGAAGGTATGATAGGAGGTATTGAGTTCAATGCAAAAATGTATAGATATATTAGGAATAACATTTAGAAAGAATGAATACATACAACAACAATTGGTTGATGTAATCAAAGTAGTAAAGGATATGAACACCATGGTAATAGGAAAAAATGCCTATGTTACTAATCTCTATATGGTTCCTTTTAGTTAGGAAAGGGAACTAATGCCGATATTTTCTTTTATATGGGGCTCTAGACTGAATCCAGTCAAGAGAGGGATTCTATATATGAAAGAAGAGCAAGGAGGTTTGGGTTTAATAAACCCAATAGTACATGCAGCATCTTTAATTTTATATAAGCTATTAAAAGGAGTTACAAAGGAAAATCAAAACTTAATAGATATGATACTATATTATAAATACAAAGAATTGTGGAAAGGAATGGAAGTTAAAAAAAGTAAAAAAAATTGTAAATGAAGAAATGAAAGAGTACCAAAACAAAATTGTGTTATGAAAAATAAAAAAAGAATGAATTTGAGAAAGGAATGGTACTTAAGCATTATGAAAGCATTTTATTGCATCGATCCGTGGAAAGATTTAGAGATAGATAAGAAGAAAGCTATAATGATGAGATGTATTAACTATAAAAAGATTAAACAATGTAATGATTCTTTACGGCAGTTGTCTTAACCAGCATTTTTCTAATAAACAAATATGCCATACAAGAAAAAGCAAGATGGAATATGTAGTAAATCTATTAAATACCAATTTTCACTTAAATATGCTCAATATTAGAAGGATAAAAATCCTAATTTAAATGATGTTCAGCTCACTCTTCCTTTAAGTAACACAAATTCTCCCCCTTCAAGAAGCTTGTATACACACAGTTATTGATTAACAACAATGCCTATTATATTCCAGAACAACTAAACAAGTTCTTCCCAAGCACCTCTCCCCTCTGCCCTTTTTTTTCCATTACAACCAGCGGACCTTTTACATATTCTATGGCACTGCAAATATGCACATAACTACGGAACTCATTAAGGGTCGAATTTCAGATAATGGGCTATGGGAAATCTACCCTATCTTGGGAGTTTGCTATATTGCATGCGAGTCCTATTGATATGCCCAAGTCGGACTTGAATATCCTGGTTGCTCTAGTTGCTTTAGTCATACTGTACTTCACCCAAAACTGGCTTGACAGGTCAAAACTAGAGTGGAAGGGCTTTATTAATATGGCCTCTAAATATATATCTCACAAACTATTTATAGGCAATAAAAATAAGCGCATGAAATTTCTCAGCTTCTGGAATCTTATCCTGGAACACATTTTGAAATAAGCTATAACAAGAACACATCTATCATCCTATCCCTATGCTGATTCTCAAAGTCTCTTCCTCATGTTATTCTAACAGATAGTAGTCTCTTATTAGTTCATTTTTGGCCTTCCTTGTAATGAAGTGATCACTCACTAACTTCAATAATTGTAGCACTGTATGTAAATAGTTGTATATAGTATGTGTAAATGGATCCTGCCATGTACCACTTATTCTAAATGTATGCCTGTATTACGCCAAACATTCAATTTAATTGCATAAATGAACCATTTTCTTTAGGCACAAGAACTTTATCCCAAGACTAGTAGTTAAAAGGCATTATCTTGTTAATTGATCGTTCAAGGTTAATCTGTTCATGAAGATATGTCACGTTATATTCTTTTGCATATTAAATTTTGAAAAATACAATAAAATAAAAGTTTGAAAAAAGAATATGTAGTAAATGTGGAGAGTTTGAGACTACTGAGCATGTGTTTCTGAAATGTGAAAGAGTTAATTTGTGGAAAGAAATATGTAAACATAATAGGGTGAAACGTGTTAAAATTTGAGCAAACAAATATGGGCATAATAGAATTTGGTTATTATGGTGCACGAAAACAGGAAGAAGTGAAGAAAATGGATAGGGTAATATTTTATGTTTCATGGACTATATGGAACAAGAGACTAAATGAAATTAGATACAGTGGAAAATGGACTTTGACAAAGATTCTGGAGAAAATAATGTTTTGGTTGTGGATAAAAAAGTGGGGGGATGCTTAAGTTGAAGTTTATAATGTGTGTAAATTTGTAAATAAATGTAAATGTAAACATGTAAATAATATGTAATGTGTATATCAATAAAAAAACTATTTTTGGTAAGAGCCATAGGATCTTTTACACCCACCTGAGCTGTCACTCTTGCTTTAAATAATTGTCTCATCCGAAGGGCATCACACTAAGGAGTCAAGCTTCCTCCTTTTTGCTGCACTGTAATGTGAGTAATGGCAAGGTAATCACACTATCTTGTTGTAGGAATAGAACCCGTGGCCTTCAGATATTCCAGCATCAAAGGTGAGCTTACTACCTGTTGGGCTGCTGAGACTGTTTTTGTGGTACAGACCAGCCATTATGGTGCTGTATTTGCATCTATAATCACCTACAGCTGTGATACAGCAAAACAGCATCTGCCATCGCCTACAGCTCTGATACAGTAGAGCAGTGACATCTTTAATGTACTCTGTCAGCATTACATTATACTGTTGCCTGTGATAGTCTTCAGAACTTATCAGTTCCTTTGTACAGCAATAAAGAATGTTACAATACTGTTAGTATGTGTTAGAAATACCAACCATCTCTCTAAGATACCAGTGGTCAGTGTTTAAGAATGGACCAAAAACTGCTGAGATGGAGATGGAGCACCTGAGAAATAACTCCATCTTCCCACGGGGATGCAAAGGTTTATGATTTACCAAGCCAGTTTAATGTGAAATTAGCTGGGCTTTTTTGGCTGTCTGCTGTAGAAAGGGATGTAGCATTCCTAGTTAATTGTGCTATGCCCACTGGGTAAAGAACAAGCAGCAGACTTGGATATGTTGTCCCTGACTCCCATTAATTTCACGTCGCAAATGCTTATGAGAGAATAAGTGTGGGGTAACAGGAACTGACTGTGAATGATCTACCAAAAAAAAAAAGCTTCTTACACTGTTCAGGAGTTTTCACATGTGGCTGTGTGCTAGAAGACAACAAGCTCTTTATGTATAAAATTTTTCATTTGCTAATCCTTGGTATTTTGTTTTTCAGTGTGGCAATATGGCAAGAGAAGGCTTGCGAGTCCTTGTTGTTGCAAAGAAGTCGCTCACAGAAGAACAGTACCAAGATTTTGAGGTAAGCAACACTTCTGAAGCCACAGCCCTCTGTCCCCACCCCCTCCCCCGGCACACACACACACACACACACACACCTTAAAGCAACAGGTAACATGCAAGACCCACATACCTAAAATTAAAAAAAAAAGTGAGATCTGGTACACACTGTTTTCAGCAACATGTTTATAAGATAAGTTCACTTTCTCTGTTCTTATTGGTAATTTGGGGTTTTCCAGATCTACTTTTAAAATCATTTATTTGTGATATTTAGCCTTTATCACTAGCATTAAGTTATTATAAGAAGACAATTATGACTTTGTAAGAGGAATAAGTAATGAGCTCTGACAGTGTAACAAGAAATTCTCACTTGAGTTTTCCCACTGCTACAATGGACCTTTACTGGCATAGCTACTTCACTCACCCTTGTTTATACTTTCTGTGGTTGTGGTATGTCAGCAGCATTGGTTACGTTTCCCAGTTTAGGTCAGCTTGCCATTAGTTATTTTGCAAAACACTCATGACTTGACACTCGCATTGTTAACTGTGTAGACTATAAAATGTTAGTCCAATATGTGGCGAACAGTTCACATTACTTGATTTGGAGGGTGCTGGGAAAACTTGCCTCCATTTTTATATAAAAAAAATGCCTTCTGTTACTAAAATGCATGGCTTTATAATGATGATAGTTACAGTGCTGTGTTTTAATTCTCCTCATGAAAATATCTGAACCCAAAGTTCAGGAAACAGTTTTAAAATACAAGTGATGGCAAGCTAGAAGATGGGGTCTGACTAGTACACCTGCTCATTGGGTACATTTAAGGAAAGGTGCTTTTCCATATTGGGAATATTATTGCTGCAGTAGGAAAAGGAGCAACTGCATACTGAGCACTGGAGGGGGGGGGGGGTGTTAGTGTGGAGTCACCTTTGCCAGTGTCTTAATGCTCTGTGTTAGGTTGATACGATCGGTGTCTCTGAGGAATGACTCCTCTTACAGTCTCATTGCTTAGCCAATGTTATAGTCCTCTCTGTGTCACCTCACAGCAGTGGCTTGGAAGTACAGTGCCCATAGTATAGTTTTAATAAAAACTGCAAAAACAATTCACTGTACTTAGAGGCAGTTTCTCAAATGTTTGTAGCATGCATTTTCAGCCAGTGTGTACAGACACACTTACACCTTTAATTCATGCAGTGGTTTCTAAGTAAGAGGATTATAGGAATGGTACTTTGTTTGACTGTTAGGGGAGCATGATTTTCATTAGCACATGAAACACAAAATGCAATGAATTTGCACAATGTATAAAGATTAGTCAAATGACACTGGTGCATTCTAAATATATAGAACTGCTTACTTGACCTTTTAACATTTTGCTTTTAAATCTCATGTCATAAATGACAGTACAGCATGGATTGTTGCACACGTTTTCCATATCCCTAATGTCAGATCTGTCTATTCCTCTGTCCATCCCAGACTGACCACTGAGATGGATTGTGACATGTAAATACAGGACAGAAAACTGCAGAAACCAATGCTGTGTAAGCTTGACTTTAGCTTCTCTACATAATGCAAGTTTGAGGCCTTTCTGCACTGTCTTCTAAACCCAAGTGAACTTAGAGCTCTCTGTGCTCAGCTTGTTGTGCATTCTGTATCTGCCGTATGTGACCTTAAAACAGTTTGAACCTAACCATATTAGACCCAGCACTTCAGTGCTGCCCAAGGTTTATGCAGGATCTGTGTACTTATGCTGTCAGTGCTGGTGGCATTTAGCAGGGTTGAGGCCTAATCTGATGATAAAGTGCATCTCAATGCATAATTTAAGCTAGTGCAGGACTATAAAGAATGTATACTAATATGCAATAAAATTGGATAATGACCTCTACATCTGGGTTTCAGGGCTAGAACATGCAGTCATGTTTTTGTAGAAGGAAGAATGGGAGTTTTGAGGTGCTGCTGTTGGTGATAATAATTTGATATCTTGTAAACGTGATAAAGTCCTAGACTAAAAAGTTAGGTTGGTGTTTTGTACTAACTTTTAGATGTGGTTCTTGCTGAGCTATTAATTAAAAAATCCTTTCAGCAGTAAGGCCATGGACAAAGAACATGCTCTTAGTAAGAAGACTTAAAGTGCGACATATGACAGTTGGGGTGACATGCGCTTAAAGGGTCATAGTGCTGTGCATAGTCCTTGGAAGTTTGAGAGGTGGTACCATTGCCTCCTGTAGCTTTGAGGCTGGCTGTTTAAGTGACAGTGGATTACAGGTACTGGAAAGTACAATCTCAGTAAGGCACCGAGTGCTGAAAGTCTGCTGCCTCCTTCCCATGCAAAGGTAGGAGCAGTGTACTGCAGTGTCCTTCTGATGGCTGATTGTGAACCTGTTTGTGTAAATGCTTGTGTACATATTAGAATTGGACACACACACACACACACACACACACACACACACACACACACACACACACACACACACACACGGTGGTGTCACCTTGTGGATTGTCTTTTATTTTGGGGGTGGTTGTAGGAGATTGGCAGATATCCCCTCCCAAGCACAGTATGAAATGGACTGAAGCATTTTGTTTTCATACCTACTGTGTCTTCCCCATCAATGACACAAGGCTTTTGACAATTTCTGTAGTAGGCCCTCAGTATGAGTGAGGTTGCTTTACATTTCGATGTTAGGCTTCATTACCTGAGGGAAGCCACCAAGTGCAATGTGACATACATTCAGTAACCTTCACACCACTACATAAATTCACAGGTCTAATAATTGTACTCTTAAAAGCAATTGATAGTCCTGTTAGCAGGATTCATACTGTTTTAAGCACTGGGCTAAGGTTTCACAGCACTGTCTGCCAGTTATGTGCTGAGGATTAAGGCTGTGAGCTGCTAACAAGTTTTATCCTTAATACTGAGTTTGTTTCCTTTCAGCCTTTGCTTACTTTGGGACATTAAGCAAGTCTCCTAACAAGGCAGCACTTCCACTCCTCTGTCCATTGGACAACCCAGTTTACAAAATATAGAAGTAAATAAAATAAAAAATACAGACCCACTGTTGTTAGATTAGAAGTGCTGACAAGTAGTTTGGGTTCACACCCTCTAATACAGCAATAATTAAACTTTGAAATTGTGGTCCATCCCTAAATAAAACTTGGTACTTATACAGTTTTTGATGCTGCTTAACAAATGTAGAAGTAACTTAGTTTAAGTATGTTGCTAAATATGAACAGTAGGACAGTTAAAATAAACTGGCATCAGTACTCATAAAAGCTTCAGATGTCTAGGAATTTTCAGATGCATGTGATATAAATAGTGTAAATAAACTGAAGCAAAGTACAGGTATTGAATTTTTTAGTTATAAAAAGATTAACAGATACATGTCTTTGCAAGGAGACTTCACCCCCCATCCCCTACTAAGGCAGAATACTTATTTATGGCTGTCTGTTTATCTGTGTAGTTTACACCTCTCTGCGTGCATCTGTGGATGTGTGTGTGCTTATATGTATGTGTGTGTGTGTATATATATATATATATATATATATATATATATATATACATATATACATATATATATATATATATATATATATATATATATATATATGTGTGTATATATATATATATATATATATATATATATATATATATATATATATATATATACACACAGGTGTATGGAATCCAAGGTGAAGCAAACGCAGGCAGGAAGTAGTAAATCCACACAGTTTATTTAGAGGAATAAGCACTTTCGTCCCAGACAGTTAATTTATCAGGACCTTCATCAGAAACAGTATAAATTCATTGTACACCAAATTTATGTAAGTAAAAGATGACATCTTATCCTGTCATGAATCCCAAATGTATAAACACACCCCCTAATATAAATATATGAATATGGATATAAACACTATATTAGTATCAATAATTTAAGAATGTATAAATAAAAAACAATTATACACAAAAGGCATAAAAGCAATGTAAAATATGAAAGAATTAGAAAATGTAAAAAAATGCAAACACAATTGATTAAAAAAACTATCTTTTGAGAGCTTTCAGTTTTAAAAGACTAGAGATGGAGAGACTTTCATTTAAACCTGGCCATTGTATGGAATTCAGGTACATTTGCCATATTAATTCCAATTTTTCCAAAAAATAGGGCCATGCACCACCTCTTTCTGATAACAGGTGCAACTTCTAAAACAATACATTTAAATATGCATCCTGGATTTAATGTGACATGCTTTGCTAGTGCATTCACTTCAGAATAATCTCTAATATTTCTCAGATGTTCCCCAGTCCTGTTTTTGAGTTTACATTCTGTCTTCCCCACATAAAAACATAAACAGAACATAAATCACAATAAACTAATTCCTCACTGTTACAACAGCATTTACAGGGTATCTTCACCTTCATATTAATGATTGTAAATGTATTTCGTCCAAAGATATAGAGATAAAATTTACACCTACATTTATACATGTATCCCCCAGTAAATGGAAGGTGCTGATGCTCAGAGAGTTTTTTTTTAATTAGAGACTCTTCTAAATATACATGTGGATCCCTCCCTCACAAGCTCGCAAAGATCCCTGTCACCACTTAACTTCCAGTTTTTTTGCAAGATGTTCTTAATATGAATTGCATCATTTGAAAATGTATTGGTGAAACTGGAATGGAAGTTCTGTTATGGCACATGTCGGGGTATTCAAATCCAATCCACTTATAGCTGTTGAGCACTGCACAGAACCGGAAATGGTAGTATCTGTAACAGTAGATCTGGTTATATTCTGATTAGAAGTAGGATTTAAGATCGGTAGAAAGTACCCATTACGCCTTTTATCCATAACTTCCCCCATCAGCTCATCTATTAGATTATTAGGGTACCCTCTCTTAGTAAACATGTCCTTCAATTTCAAACATTCATTCTCAAATTACTCCCACAAGGTCACCATATGGGCTGCCCTGACAGACTGGTCTTTGACCACGGCCCATTTTTGTGAGAAGGGGTGACTACTACTATAGTGGAGGAAGCTATTGGAATATGTTTTTTTATGATAAATTTTTGCTAAGAACCTGAGATTTATATTATCTTTCTTCAGTAAAATGTCCAAGTATGGAATTTCAGTATCAGTAATAGTGTGTGTGAACTTCAAGAATGAGGTTGTGTTATTAATATAGTGCAAGAATGGTTCAACCTGATCCCTTGGCCCCTTCCACAAAATAAATATATCATCAAGGAAACAAGTATATGTATGGCAAAAAGGAAAGAGTGGTGAATCCTTTAAAAATTGCCTTTCCCATTCGAGCATCACTATATTAGCGTAAAGGCCCCCATTACATGAACCCATTGCCACCCCTTTGGTCTGGAGATAGTATTCCTTCTCAAAAAGAATAAAATTACTTTTAAGTGCCATATCCAGGAGTTGTTCATACATATTAATTTTTTGTTGTGAAATATTCTTCAGATATAGGTAATCACAGAACCATTGTTCCCCTATTTCATGGGGTATAACTGTATACAAATCGAACACATCAACTGTTATCAGTAAAAATTCATTATCATACATTATATTATTCATGTGTCTTAAAAAATCCTGGGAATCAACACATAAATGAGGTTCTCCCATTAGATGTATCTTTAATTGCATGTCTAGGAATTTCGCCAGTAGGTGGGTTATTGAAACCCTGGCATCCACTATAGGTCGCACTGGGGATAATATATGCTGTTATGTAATTTAGGTACCCCGGAAATAACAGAGGTTATCAGGAATTCTACTGACAAAAAGTGTAGTTCATCGATGGTTGTTAAACCGTCGCTAAAGAGGTCCTGAATAAATCCATTTATGTTTCTATAAGGGCCATTCATTTCATTTAATGAACTCCTATTATAGGTGCAGGTATTCAGGATCAACCTAATTTTCTTGATGTAATCATTCTTATTCATGATGATCACACCACCCCCTTTATAAGGTTTCATAATTCTAGTCCCCAGAGAATGCTTAAGAAATTCTAATTCATCTATTTCATCATTACTCAGATTGCACTTTTGTCTCCTATTATTATTGTTTGTACATAGCATTCTTATTTCCACTTCACAAACCTTTTCAAAAATCTCTAAAGCCAGGTGAAAGGGGGGGGTTAAAAGTACTAGAGACCTTAAAGAGGTCATGAACCTGCTCAACATTATGAAAAATGACATTGAAGTTAAGCTTCCTCACATATTGTTTGAGGTCAGTTAATGTATGCACTAAATTCACAAATTTACTTGGAATAAAGGTAAAATCTTTAGCTAGTAGGTCACAAGCAGTAACAGTCAATATTAAATCAGAAAAGTTATACACTTTAAAGTCCTTAGTACTGTTTAATTCAATAGACACAGGTGGTACAAAAAATGTGTTTCCATCTAACAGGCCACTGTTTGAGTCCATCATGAGTTCATCCTCTGTCTCTTCCCTCTCCACGACCCCATCTTGTTCCCCCTGTTCAACCAGAAAGTTCCCCATTGGTAATCGGGATACTGTTGATGCCCCTGGTTGTTGTTCATGCCTTGTCGGTTCATGAGGCATTTGGAGCTCCTCAGCAGTGGATAATCTTCCTCGTCTAAAAAAATTATCCTCTGTGGTCTCATAATTAATGTCAACAGTGAGGGCATTTGAGTCCATCCTGGGGTAGTTATTGGTCCCACTTGGATATCATTCTTGAGGTTGGGGTGGTGATGGGGTATATGCTGTATTAGTACTGTACTCCTCCTCATCCTTCATGAGTTTCTTTAATTTCCTATTTTTTATCACAGTCATTTGTTCATCAATGCTACAAAAAATTCTGGCATAGTCAAACCTATAATCACCAAACAACTGGTCTTGTATAATAGTTCTGTCCAAAGCACTAACCTCCTTACTCACCATCTCAATCTGGGTTCCATTGTGTTTTGATGATCATGTCCATATATTCGAATCCAAATGTATCAAATAACTGGATTAACTCTTCATGAAACATTGAGTCAGAAATCAAGCCTGTGCGGTAACACCATAAGCGCAGACCCTTAGGAACAACTTGCAGTCTTAAACACTCCTTAAAATAAGTATTATCCATCTGCAGTTTCTTTATTTTGAGCAAAACACGATCAAGTTCACTTAGTTTGTTATTAAGCCTAGTATTGTTTGCTCTCAAATTCTGTTGGTTAAACTGAGAGCAGTTTTTTAGCCAGTCAGATAGTACAGGAATATTATTTTGGTTAAATTCACGATTAATTTGATACATTTACAGCATTATTACTACTGACCTCATCCAATCTTAAGTTTGGCTGCATTGTGAGATGTGTAGCCAGATTCATTTTGCCATATTCGCTGTTAACAGCCTCACCTAAATTCTGGGTCGATGTGCAGGGAATGGGGTGCGTTGATAACTGGGATAAAGAAATCTGCTCCAAACGGTCCAGTCGATGATTTAGTTGTTGTATAAGGACTGTGAGTTCACCCACAGATTCACTTGGTTGTTGAGGCACATTTGACTGCAAAGAGTTGGGATGCATTAGAGGTAAGATATCATCAGCAAGGTTATACTAACTCAAAATAAAAGTAATAGTTTTAAAATGAGTATAATTATTTCAACTGAGCAGGGCTGACAGTGTTTTCAGTTATGTATGCCGTTTTATGCAGTGTGATCTTTCCCATTTTAATATTTCCTGATTCTTTTAATGAATCTTATTTTTTTTTATTGTTTGCTTCATGTGTTTGCCATGTTCCCAGTGTAAGATGGTGGAGTGCGTCTTCTAGGCTTAGCTGTCCGCCATGATGGTTCACTGTGAGACAGTAGCAGTGTGGTAATGGTAGTTTTGTTTTATTGAGGACTCTCCTGTACAGTTAGTAGATCCTGGCTGAGAACAAATGAAAAGGATTAATAAACTGCAAATGGGCAGGGCAGCTTCTTTTCAGTGGTAAAGAACTGCATCCTGGGTACATCCTGGAATGTCTGATGTGAGATGTTTGAAAGACAGAGAGAAGTAAGGAAATACTGATCACAGCAAGGAAAGTGACTATAGACAGTTTCCCTAAAAAGGTATATTTAGAGGGCAGTGGGAGTGTGTCAGCATGCAGGGGGCTGCCACTCAAAATTATAAGTAAAGGAAAGGGCACCTCTGACTGGGTAAAGCATATTGCGTGCTTGGTAAGTTAAGGCTCAGGCTAATTGTACCTTTTGTGTCCTTGCATTATACTTTATGTATGGTTAAGATACATTTGGGAGGAAGGAGTCAGAACTTAATATCAGTTTACAGAGTGATAAAATCAAAATTGTGTAGCATGTGATTATACACATTATATAAAAGACATTTGCTGAAGGTGAATGTTTTCCTGTAAAAAAGGTGCTTGCATCATTGTCATGTTAAATACAGTGATGGTGAAACATTTTTTACATCACTCATCACTGATTACAGAGTTTACTTAGGTTTTTGAAGCACTGAGAAAGGCAAAGTTTTGCTGCTCATAGCAAGTATTTTACTAACAACAAAATATACTTTTGAATGTACGGCAAATAAGATTGGTTTGTCTTTTTAGAAAGGAATATATTTTCTACAGGGGGTAAAGTATGCTTGAAATTCATTTTTTAATGTTCCTTTTCAGACACGTTACATTCAAGCAAAGCTCAGCGTGCACGACCGCTCCCTGAAAGTAGCAACTGTGATTGAGAGCGTAGAGATGGAGATGGAACTTTTGTGTTTGACTGGAGTGGAGGATCAGTTGCAAACAGATGTTCGACCAACACTTGAGATGCTGAGAAATGCTGGCATTAAGGTACTTCCACATGCTGATATATTCTGTCTAACAGTAAGGTTTCAGCCCTGCTTCAATAAGTTCATAACAGAAACTGCTGCTCAAGATTTGCCATAACTGATCATGCATATTGAGAGGCCCTTACACTGAAGTGTTTGAATTGGGCTGCACATATTTTAGAGTTCAATGAACACTTGCGAGAACCCAAACACACAATGGTTTGCAGCATCTAGCTTAATCACAGTTACTGCTGTTTATGTTGGGTCATGAGAGCAGAGAACCTGTCAGAAACAAGAACCTGTAATTCGTACTGTGTGACTTTCTTATTTAATGTCTGAGCTAAGCTCATTAATCCCTTTGGTTATAGGATGATATTGTAATAGGCCTTGTTGTCATGGTGTCTTAATTACTGTAAGGATGGTTTCAGAATAATATGTAGCAGGGTTGCTGGAACAGTCAGCAGTTTTATAATCTACATTTTTAGATAATCAGTTTATTTTTTAAAAAAGAAAACATCCTTATAAGTACAGTTTGGTGCATTTATAAATAACATTGTAGACATATTGGTTGCAAATGTTGCATTTTCCCAATGATAGCTAGTGAAGGTCTTAAAATAGACTCTATTAGTACCTTTTTGTTGTAATGTATAAAACCACAGTAGACTGTTTTTATAGAAACATGAAACCAGTCACAAGCATCTATCTACAGCTGTCCTAAGATACTACAAGGGGCAGATGTTAAGTTGTCAATCTCGCCTTCATTCTTGCTTGATGGGTTCGGAGCCGATCCTCGGCTCCAACTCGGCACTTGCTAAGCTCGAGAGTCACTTTTACCAGCTCGAGGCAGCCCCATATCCCATGATGCAAGGCGGTAAGTACCCAGATCTCGTTTGCCGCTTCGCTGATGAGGTCCTCCTTTTACCAGCTCCTGGTAAGTGAATTGTTACTTTACTATTTTAGCCCCTTTTTACAAAAAAACCTTAAATTATTAGTTTTAACTTAGTTTTTATCCCTTTCTGACAGAAAATTTCCCTGTCTCCTCATAACTTTTAGTCAGACTTTCACCCATCCCCCCCCGTTAGGGTGTGTGTGTGTGTCTGTTAGTGATACCTTTTGGTATATTTAATTTAATTTCTTGGACTGGTGTGTGTGTGTGTGTGTGTGTGTGTGTTTTACACCATGTCTAAAGAAAGGGTCTCAGGCTTTAAGAAGTGTGACTCGTGCTGTCAGAAGATGTCTCTGACAGACGGTCACACTTCTTGCCTGTACTGTCTGGGGCCTCTTCACCTGCAGCACTCCTGTGCTATATGTCATTCTTTTAGCCAGAGAGTCCTGCAGGAAAGAAGAAATAAATTGATTTTGAGGGGCCTTCTTAAGCCGGAGGGCTCTCCGGCTAAGTCGGCCCCATCTAAGACTTCTAAGTCTTCCAAGGCCCAGACTTCTGTGTCCAAGCCTGTGGCCTCGGCTCCGACTCATTCAGAGTCGAGATCGGCTCCGGCTGGAGACGATTCTGGGTTACCTAAACCTTCGGCACCGATGGCTATTGGTGCCGACTCTGGTTCGACCACTTCGGTGTCGGCTCCGATCGGTTCCGACCACCATGTGGCCCAGGCATCGGTGTCGGCTCCGATCGGCTCCGACCCCCTTACATTTATGGCCGTATCGGCTCCGGCCGGAGACGATGCATCGAAGCTACCTGTCGGTGCCAATAAGTTGTCGGCTCCGACAGTTTCAGTAGTTTCATCGGCATCGATGGTTCCTTCGAGGAAGAGGTCTAGGTCCCCTTCCTTGGAGCCGATACTTTCGGCTCCGGCTTCGCCTCTCTTCTCGGAGCGGAGCCATCAGAGCCGATCTTCAAGGTCATCCAGGCTTTCTGACCATGATTTGGAGAGAGTGGTCAGTAGATTACTAAAGTCACAGGCACTGGCCCAAATGCTACATAGTCCGTCTCAGCAGACGACTATTAGTCCACACCCCATTGCAGTTCCTCCTTCAACTCTTCCTCAGAGATTGGAGTTGGAGTCTTCGGGAATGGTTTCTGCTATGGCTGAGGGACAGATACCCCTTCTGCTCCTTCAGCCTCTACTCTTATCTCCTCTTCGAGACCTTCCTTAGAGGGATTCGGTGGCCGGGCTTCCCTGGTCTCCTCCGAGGGGGTGAGTGGCATCGGACCCTTGTCCGAGCCCGCTCTTCCCCTTGGAGCCTCGGCCTTGGTGAGCTCGGCTCCGACATCTGCCTCGGAGCCTTCCTTTTCGGTGGGTCCTGGAGTTCCTAGTTCTTAGGAGCGGGTTCTCTCGGACCTTCCTGGGAGGGGGGCCTTCGAAGTAATGAAGAGTGTGCTGGCCACTGGTCTCAGCCAGCAGTCTATTCCCTTAGCTCCTCCCTCTATGGTGCCTGTTGACATCTCTGCCACTTCTCTTGCTCCAGGACCCAGAGATCCTCCGCCTCAGGTTTCCCCACTGGGAATATCCCCCTCTTCCGAGGATTCTCCTGATTTGTCGGGGATCCTCCGCGGAAGAGGACATGTAAGAGGAAACACGTAGACTCCCGAGTCTATCACTTCAGATACTGACTTAGATGAGTCAGAGGGATCCCCAAGATCCCCTCTGAGGATGTCTCCTTCTCAGACATCCTAGAACTCCTTAGACAGAGGAAACTGGCCCACCAATAATCCCTCTGAGGATGATTCAGTATACCTGGAGGCGTTTGGATCTCGGCCCTCCACCTCCTGGGTGTCTCCGCCTTCGACCCCTTATGCAGGTTATTGCTCGAAGGCGTGGACTGCTCCTGACTCTGTAGAGCCTGTCCCTAGGAGGCCTTCTAAATTTATCACTGCCCGTCGGACAAGCAATTCCTTACAAAAGGTGTCCCCGCTGATGCCATGGTGGTGGCGGCTGCCACCAAGAAGGAACTTGCAGATCCTTCCGTACCTGTCCATCCTCCTAATAAGGACTCTAGGACCATGGATAGATATGGTAGCGGATGTTTTCTTCAGCGACCTTTGCTATGCGTTCGCTGAACTATCTTTGTCACTTCACCAGACTCCAAAGGGATATCCTTAAGGAGCTAAGTGAAGTTGTGCAGGATCCTACAGCTGCGGGGGCTCAGGAAAAAATTGCTTCGCAGCTAGGAACCCTTAACTCCATTGCAAACTCCTCCATGCGGCTTATATCATATGCTGCTGATGGAGCGAGTAGGGCCGCAGGTACAGGTGTGGCTCTTAGACGCCAAGCCTGGATGCGGCTATGTAATTTTGCAGATCCCTTTAAGGCGTCCTTCACAAACTCTCCCTTTGATGGGTCAGCTTTGTTTGGCCCTCAAGTGAAGGAAACGTTGACCAGGACGGCAAAACTCTTTCTGCCGTAGGAGTCCGTTTTTCCACCCCTTCTAGACCTTATCCCAAAGGACAGAAGGGTGGCAAAATGTGGTTCCGCAAATCCCAAGGAGTCACGCCGGATTCACGTGGTCAGTTTACCCCTAGAGGCAGAGGGGGTAACAACAACAGACGCCGCTCTAGAGGCAGAGGGGGTCCACAAAACCAGGGAAACAGAATCTCTCTCTCTGACGAGCCCTTTCAGCATCCCTGAGATGTTGCCCGGCTGTCCCTCCTTGGAGGCAGTCGGGGGAAGACTATCGCTGTACCCAGAAGCCTGGCGTTCTCTCACTCAAGACAGATGGGTACAGTCGATCATATCCGAGGGTTACAAAATTCCTTTCGAGGAAAGTCCTTTCTATCCCTCAAATTCCCTTCCAGATGTACCACCCGGTCTAAGGGAAACTGCAGAGTTAGAAGTCTCAAAACTACTGCAAAAAGAGCCATTCAGCCAGTTACAACAGACCATTCAGAGCCGGAATCTACTCAAGGTTCTTTTGGTCCCCAAAAGACGGAGACTGGAGACCAATATTGGATCTCAGCAGACTCAACAAGTCTGTGAGGAAGACAAGATTCCGAATGGTCACTCTTCAGTCGATTCTGCCCTTCTTGCAGAAGGACAACTGGATGTGCTCAATAGATCTTCAGGATGCGTACTATCACATAAAAATTCACAGACGCTCCAGGAGATGTCTCCGCTTTCGGCTGGGGTACAGTCATTTCCAGTTCAGAGCCCTGCCCTTTGGTCTCACCACGGCCCCCAGAGTGTTCACCAAATGCATGGCAGTGGTCACGGCTCACCTGAGACGTCAAGGATTACAGGTGTTTCCGTATCTCGACGACTGGCTCCTGTCAGCCACCACCAGGCATCAGCTTGTTCAAGCCAGGGATTACACAATAAATCTTTGTTCTCATTTGGGCATCTCGATCAACTTCGAAAAGTCATCCTTATTGCCCTGCCAGTCTATTACTTTCATAGGCGCAAACTTAAACACTGTTCGGATGTCAGCTACCCTTACAGACCAAAGAGTTTCAGACATTCAAAGTCATGTCAGGATCATTCTAGCCAACAAGAAAGTACAGGCCAGAATGGTTCTAAAGGTATTAGGTCTCATGGCTGCGGCCATTACTCTTCTTCCCTGGCTCGCTTCTACATGCGCCTTCTTCAGTGGATGTTGTTCACTCAGTGGTCTTACCAACAACTTCCAATGCGTCACCAAATTCTGGTGACACAGATTTGCAAAAATCATCTTGCTTGGTGGATCACTTCTCCCCAGATTCACCAAGGCAGACACTTTGTACCCCCATCCCCGGTAGCCACTGTCACCATGGATGCCTCCCTGATCGGGTGGGGGGGGCATTATCAGGGCAGGATGGTTCATGGGACGTGGCAACCGTTCGAGTACCACCTGCACATAAATGTCCTAGAGATGAGAGCAGTGCTTTTAACGTTGCAAGCCCTCAACGACTCTCTTCTTGTAGGGACAATTGCAGTCCACACAGACAACATGTCTGTAGTTTGGTATATCAACAAACAGGGCGGAACCAAGTCCTACCCCTTGTGTCGAGAAGCGCTCAGACTGTGGCAATAGGCGATCTCCTCTCATCGGTTTCTGGTAGCAACGCACATCCCTGGGAAAACCAACATTTTAGCGGACAGATTGAGCAGAGCTATTCTCATGCCTCACGAGTGGTCTCTCAAGCAATCTATAGTGGAGGAGATTTTTCTGAAATGGGGTCGCCCATGTTGCGATCTTTTTGCTACTCCCCAAAACAGCAAATGCCCAGACTTCTTCTCTCTCTTCCCTCTGTCAGGCCATTCCCCCAGAGACGCTCTGACCCAGGATTGGCCCCAGGGACTTCTTTATGCCTTTCCTCCTTTTCCTCTGATCCCTCAAGTTATCCAGAAAGCTACCGTTTTGAGAGCCAAAATGATTCTCATTGCTCCTTATTGGCCTCGACAAATTTGGTTTCCGTTCCTCCATCGTCACCTTTTGGTGCAGCCGTGGCATCTGGACCCAGTGCCAGACCTTCTGGTTCACCAATCCAGTCAGCTGCACCGGTCTATCCCTTCTCTCAACCTCTCAGCATGGTTGCTCCACTTCCTTCCTTAGCCAGGCTTCCTTTGATCTCTAACCCTGTTAGAGACATCATAGTAGCTTCTTTAAAATCCTCTACCAGGAGGATTTATACAAGCAAATGAAAACGTTTCTCTTATTGGGCTAAAGCCAAGAATATTGATCCCTTCACTGCCCCAGTTCAGGCAGTTTTGGACTTCTTAGCGGAGATTTTTCATGCAGGCTGCTCTTCTTCCACAGTTAGAGTTCAATTGGCTGCTATCTCGAACTTTCATGTCGGGATCGCAGATCACAATATTATGTCCCATAGGCTTTGTAGAGCCTTCTTGAAAGGAATTTTCCTGCTAAAGCCTCCAATCAGGAATCCTCCTCCTCCATGGGATCTAAATTTAGTGCTGACATCCTTGATTCTCCCCTTGAGCCAGCTGTTTCTTGCTCCTAAAATTTCTTTCTTGGAAAACATTATTCCTAGTAGCTATTACATCGGCCAGGAGGGTGTCTGAACTTCATGCTCTATCGGTTCAACCCCCCTATTTGGTCTTTCACAAGGACAGAGTATCAT
The DNA here is from genome assembly GCF_019279795.1 of Protopterus annectens. NCBI lineage: Eukaryota > Metazoa > Chordata > Ceratodontiformes > Protopteridae > Protopterus > Protopterus annectens. The sequence continues at coordinate 1,002,554,923 of NC_056746.1, read as the reverse complement.
TGAGAACTAATCCAACCTTTTTGCCTAAGGTCGCCTCAAAGACTAATTTGAATCAATCCATTGATCTCCCTGTATTTTTTCCAAACTATTCAAACAGATCGGAACAAAAATTACATTATCTTGATGTCCACCGCCAACTCAGATATTATTTGGACAGAACTAAACAATTTAGGAAATCCGATCATCTCTTTGTTTCCTATGCGGATAACAAGAAAGGCCTTCCTGTCTCTAAAGTGACTTTGTCTAGATGGCTTTCTTCTGTCATCTCTGAAATTTATCTGCTCAGGGGAAAACAGCTGTGCTCAAAACCTAAAGCACATTCAACTAGGAGCTTAGCCACTTCTACAGCCTTTCAAGCTAGACTTCCTTTAGACACTATTTGTGCAGCGGCCACTTGGGCCACTCCTCATACTTTTGTTTCCCATTACAAATTGGACTTGGCCTCCAGGGACAGAGCCAGTTTTGGCTCTACAGTCCTCAAGAGTCTGTTCCATTGAGCCACCCAGGATAGAGGTGCTAGGGACGCGGTCCCATCAAGCAAGAATGAAGGCGAGATTGACAACTTAACATTAAGAAGTTATGTACCTACCATAACGTTCCATGTTAGTTGTCTTCTCTCGCCTTCTTTCTTGCGACCCTCCCTCCTTCCCCCAGGCCTGGACAGACCTTTCTACAAGAGATTATTATGCTGAAGACCATTCAGAGCTGGTCCTTCTTTCCTCCTGTAGGCTTTCTTTCTTTCTTCCTTTGGGAAGTATTTATGCTTGGTGCTATTGCCCTTTGTCATCAAACGAGATCTGGGTACTTACCGCCTTGCATCATGGGATATGGGGCTGCCTCGAGCTGGTAAAAGTGACTCTCGAGCTTAGCAAGTGCAGAGTCGGAGCCGAGGATTGGCTCCGAACCCATCAAGCAAGAAAGAAGGCGAGAGAAGACAACTAACATGGAACGTTATGGTAGGTACATAACTTCTTATTTTATACTAACACATCTCAAATTATAGGTTATATACTTGGCTGAAGAAAATCTTAGTTTAAAGAGATGATGTCATGATATGGGGTGTTTTAAAAATTAGGTTACTTCTACTTTTGTGATATTCTAAGCTAAATCCTCTCTCTCCAGATTTTATTACTATAACCTTTGTATGTTTTTTGTAAAACAAAAGTCTGCACATGCACTCTGCCCATTTTAATGAGTCCTGCACTATCATTTCAATACAGTGACATAATTTGGGGCAGGAAATGCTAGTTTATTGATAGTAAAGTTGGCGGGAGTGCAATACTGTGCTTAACACCTTGTTCTTGGTTGTTTTAAGTTTGTTTGCATAGCATTTGCAGCATTTTATTTGGAATTGTCATTACTTACTTACATGTTGAGATTGGCATGCAGGAGGACAATTGACTGTTATCTGTAGTTTGTGAGTTTGGGTGACAGCTTTGCAGGTGTATTACTGACATTGCCAGTGGGGGAACAGGTAAGGAAGAAATGTATGAGAGTACCTATCGTACAGAAATCTTACAAAGGTAAATGCTTCAGGAAAGATTGCAGGGTTCTGTTGGGCACATCTTTCATTTTGTACAGAAAAATGAGCTCTGACACAGGTCTTTGCAGACTAGATTAATGAACGCTATCATTGACAAATTATGGGAACTTTATAGATGATTCTTGGAGTGGTAAGTATTTTCACTAAGTTCCCAATGAGTTGCAGGCATTATTGTTAGCTTTTACAGTTTCCAAGTTAATTTGTATGGGGTGCAGTTTTTCTGTGTGTGTGAATTATTTGACTGGATCTGAACCACAAGAGTGTGAAACAATGGTGTCCAGTGGGTCTGAGGAGTCTTTTTTTTAATTTTATTAGTAAAAAGAAAGTGATTTGTAATTTTTTATTTGGAAGAAAGTGTCATGTAATCACATTCCTGTTCTGCAGAGGGGACTGCAACTCCCTTAAATATCAGTTTAGGAAACAAGATGATGCAAGAGAGACTAGAAACATTTGGCAAAGAAGAATTTAGAGTGGTTGAACCTACAAAAAAACTTCATGGGTAGATCTCAAAAGATTAAAAAGGGCAGCACAGTGAGTATCAGGACTTCTGTTCTGCTGTAGTTGTATAGAAGATGAACTCATGCCTGTTGAAAGAGAAATGTTAATAAATAAATTAAATATAAAGAATAAACAGAAGATTGACAAAAGACCCCAGATTATATCCTCAGTCACGTATGTGCATGTGTCTTTACATGAATGAGTGCATTTGCATTTTTTCATAAAAAGCATTAAAAAAAGAAAAAATATATTATTTTCAAAAAGTTAAAGCAAAATGAATTTGCACACTTAATGAATATTAAAATGCATGTTAATGATGCCAGCAACTCCTTCATTTCAGAGTAAATGTTATGCTGCTGGTTACTCTTTCATTTCTAAGTATTTAAATTCACCAGCAGTAGCATTGCTGCTGTTTTTTTCTAAATATTCTGATCTAGACAAAAGATCTTTATCTACCTTCATTTGTTAGAGATGAGTAAGCACATAAAAGTAGAGTCACCCAGTATTGAGGCATGCATTATGGCTTTGTAACTAAGAAATAACTTCAGACACTAAAGGGACTGAATATTTTATTTGTCAGGCAGTGTTGTGTGAGAAATTAAAACTTTTTGTCTCAATTCTGCTTTTTGAACTGCAGAAGAGAAATCTTGTTCACCACAGCTTCTGTATTTGCTCCTGGCTTACCAGCTCCAAAATCTAATTCTGTTCTGTCTCTTAGTCTCAGAAAGCCAGTGTGCATGTTTCCTTTTCTGCTGTCCTGCACTCTTGAGGTGGTGGTGTGTTTATTCTTTGCCATTGAGTCCTGTGTTTTGCTTAGGATTAGCTCCTCAGTAACTTAGTTAATGCTGTGGACTAACCCCCAAATTATTTGTTTAATACTTATGGACAAGACCAAAAATAATGGGGGTGGGGATGTACAAAGGCCCAACATCAGGGACACATTTTAATAATTACTGTAATACACTTAAAACATTAATAGCACAACATGTTTTGCATCAACTTTAATTTTCTGAAGATTAAGAAATATGAAACTGTCTGGTATTATTGATTGACCCCTCAGTGATTTACCAGAAAATCAACAATTTTACAAGGAACAGGGCAAACATATGCAGCAAAATCAGTTATATTTGAGAGGTATGTCTCAGTGCAGTAGAAAAAGGACTTCTACTCTGATAGATAATTCATCACTGATATTTCATTTGTTTCAGAGTTTCAGCGTTGAGCAGCGTAGTACCCATTTGTCTATACATTTCTGCAGCCCTCACTTGCAAATGGTGAATATGGAATAGGATGTTTGATGGTCAGGTTGTGTAAGGACACAGAAGATGGACCCCCTTTATTTGATCTAGTCCCTTCCCCAGCTGTAGGACTTGTCAGTTGACTGTCAGTCCTAGTCTAACAGCCTTATGAGCCAGGACATTTCCACACTGAGCCCTTGCTCTGTGTGTCTGTGAGATTGATTGTGGAGTCATTCTGAATGCCTTACATGCACTTGACCTGGCATGGCTGCAATCCCTGATGGCTGTGGCTGTGTATCCAGTCCAGTAGGCAGTATTTTGCCATATCCTTGGCACTCTGTCTCCTCAGCATCATATTCAGGGGAATAAAATATGATTTTGACTGTAATCAAGTTTAGCTGATTTAGCTGGATGCAGTAGCATACAAACTCCACTGACAGTGTCATGGACATGTTTTCTACTCAGTCCACTGCAGTTGACAATAACCCTTCTCTTGCCAGTAGCATCTCCCATGCTGCCGCAGGCTAGGCACTGATGTGACGCTGTTTCCAGCTTTATGTCCTTGGGTACTATAGTTCAGCTATGTGCCATGGCCATGTATTGCTGCTGGCTGGCTGGCTGATGTTCATGGCTTAGGTTTTAATGCCATTACACAAGTGGTAGTCATGATTTATTGCCCATTTATGGCACCCTGTTTGGTTCCTTTGCTGACAGCAGTCCTGTTGATATGACCATCAGCACCACATTTCCCAAAACGATTGCTTGTACTCTCTCACCCCGTTTTATATATATATATATATATATATATATATATATATATATATATATACACACATATATATATATATATATATATATATATATATATACATACATATGCACACGTAATGGATGATACCCTGGTCAATGCCAGCTGGAACTGTCAAAAATGTTTTCTTCGCCTTTACCCTGTTAACCCAACAGGAAGCCTTTATGGCAAGAACCTCCATCTTGTTATTAATGATTTTTACTCTTTTCAGGCTGCTCTGCTTCTTTCTCACCTGCTGCACTGATTGCCTTTGAGCAGTGCATTGATGAGCAGAAGTAAGGCACCAGCAGTTCTGCATTGCTGGCCATGGGCAGTAAAGCAACTGTTCTGCACTGGAGCTTGAAAGATTTTCTGATGATGGCCTGGGAAGGCACAACAGTAGCTGTGTACCTATGGCCTGTTGTAGTACAGAAGAGATTCTGAATTAGTTGACTGGGGCAGTGCAGTATTGGAACTGCAGTGGTGGCCCTGGCCAGTAGAGCAGTGGTACTGCACTGGTGGTTCTGGCAAATTCAGTGGCTGTTCACTGGCTGGCCAAGAGTTATATATTACTGCGTCTGTGTTGGTAACCATAGTTTTGCACTGGTTGCTTATGTCACTGCAGTAGGGGTTCTTCATTTGTGGCCCAGTGTAGTATCACGGTGGTTCTGCACTGGAGGCCTGAGACAGTGCAGCAGTGATTTTGCATTGGTAGCCTTCTGCATTAGTACAGCATTAGTTCTGCATTAGTGGCCCATGGAAGCACAGCAGGGTGCTTTCCATTGGTTAGCAAGGGCTGTATAGCAAGGTTTCCATGTCAGTTGCACATCACAATACAGCAGTGGTTCTGTTTTAGTGCTCTGAAGTAGTATGACAGTCAATCTTCATTGCTGGCTTGGAGTAGAACAGCAGTGGATGTCATTCCATATGTCTGTTGCAGTATTCATAACCTAAGGGATCTCTTGCCAAAGATAGCCCAACGTCTGGCCAATATAGCATAGCCTTTAGTACTTATAGGTGCCGTACATCACATGCACACTCCTCATGCAAGGCATAGGGCATAAAAGTGACATATGGATGCACACTTTCAGAATTACTTTGTTGCTGGGCCAAACGCTGTTATTGAACCCCATTGGGGTTTTTTGTTATCTTTGTTTAGTGCTGTTGGGTTCATGTCATCCAGAAATGGAAAATGTCAGTGTGGGAAACGGATTCCACATAAAGACTGTCACGACCTGTGTCTTTTCTGTTTGAGCGCTTCCCACAGCCATACTCAATGTGTTCTATCTGCCTGTTTTTTGTCCTTAACACCATAAGTAGTTGTCTCTCCTCTTAAAATATTTACCTTGAAAATGATTGTCTTAAGCTGGTGGATCAAGGTGGTATGGCAAAGTCTTCCCATCCACAGGGTCAGCCGTCCACCAGGAAAGAGGCCAAAAAAACTTAGGTCTGATACAACTGCTGTTCATTCTCCCCTGCACATCTCTCTCAAGGCTAGTAAAACCCAGAGGATTGTCCGATAGTTGCCTTGAATTCCTTTGCCTTGATCCTGTCGGAGGCAGGCATGGATCCGACTTTTGTCCATAGAGACTTTACAAATGTCTGCCCCTGGCATTGAGGGGGAACCTCTGTTGATTATATCCGAGGGCCCAAGGGAGATTCCACAGATCTTAGTTTGGGAGGAGACCTCTACTACTCTTATTGGATGTCACCAGGGATCTGAATCTCTCAAAGTGTTTCGTGTTGGCATCTTGCAGAAAAAGAAACAGAAAACCAAGCATATTTCTATTTGGGTTAAGGATCCCCAACGTGAATAAGATTTTACTCAGAAGTTATTTAATGTTTTAATGGCTTTAAAGCCTCCTCAAGGGGGTGTCAGTGTCTGCCCCTCCCTGGTCTTCCACTCTTTTTAAAATACCCAGGGAATTAGACTCTTCAAATGAGGATCTGGATTTTGTGGAAGAGTCCCTGACTTACTCTTCTCAAATCCCCTCCCCCTTGGACCGTGGTTCAGAGAAAGAAGATTCTATTAGTCCAGCTTTCCCTTTGGAAGAACTGTCCTTTGGGAATGCTGTTGCCCACATAATGAAGTTTAAGGGGGATTGTTCTCAAGTTTCTGATATTCAGAAAAAGTATTATGAGTGCCTCCAGATGGAATCTTCTAAGCCATCAGCTGTTCCACCTGTTCTGGCTGCCCTCCTGGATACCTTCTCAGTAGCTTCTGTGGCCCCTGATTCTCAGCCCCCTGTTCCCAAGAAACATGATAGATTTGACAAGGTACCTGGCAAATGTAAATTTCTTTATAAATGTCCTTCTGTAGTATCTCTCTCTTCTGACAAGACCTCCACGGTGTTGCCATTTACCGACTTGCTTTCTTCAATAGTAGAACCAAGGAGAGATTGGACAAAAAAGATTTATATGGCCGCCACTTTATAATTTCAGGCCATTAACTACCATACTCATATGACCAGGTATGTTTTGTCCCTCCCTTCTCAAGTTCCAAAATGGTGTCTGACCTTACTAAATCTAAGGGGAAAGATTCTGGCCTTTCCCTGTTGTCCTCTGCCTCAGTTACTTGTCACTCTTATCAAATGCAGCTATGAAGCAACTAATGCCTTTATCTTTAGGTTGATCTGATGGCATTGAGGCCAAACTGTTGGATGCTGCTTTTGATAAAATGTTTTTGGTGATGTTGCTACTGCTGCTGACCTTTTCAAGTCTGTCCAGATTAAAGGTAAAGCCTTACAGGACTTAAAGTATATTTTTGTTTCTCCTATTCTTAAATTTCAGAGGAATTACCCCTCCAAATCTGCTTTTGTTCACAGACTGTCCCGCTTTCCACCCAAGGGAACAAAGGATTCTAGACATGTACCTCCTGCTAAGTCTACTCAAACCCCTACCTCCCAGAAACCTGCTTATCAGGATAAGCTGGGTTCCATTTGACAATTTGCTTCCCATTTCCGTAGGCCAGTTTCCCTTATCCCTCCATCTTTGCCTGTCACTTCCAAATTGTTTAAAGATCACAGCAGACACTTGGGTTCTGTTCATTGTCTGCCAGGTATGTTTCATAGTTTGGAAATCCCCTCCTCCCCTTTTGGGCATCCCTGAATTTCCTTGGGAAGAACGTCCTCTTTCCCAGAGGTGCTGCATTCTGTTTTGGTCCAGGGCACCATTTAAGTTGTGCCTCCTACCCAGGTAGAGAGGGTTTTTTATTCCAGAATACTTTTGGTTCCTAGAAAGGGGGACACTTGAAGGTCAATCCTGGACCTTTCCCAGCTCAACAACTTTTGAATTTTGTCTCTCCAAACTGTCTTTCCCTTTCATCTACCCAAGACTTTTCTTGTCTCTCTGGATCTTAAGGATGCCTACCTTCATATCCCCATCCATCCCCTTTTCTGGAAATTTTTATATTTTCTCTGTTTCTTCCTTGCGTTTTCGTTTTTCTGCTTTACCCTTTGGCCTCTCTACTATGCTAAAGGTCTTCACCAAATGCATCACTCCTGTCATTGCCTTTTGCAGAGTGAGAGAAATTCAGATCTTTCCCTTTTTCGGCAATCTGCTAATTTAAGCTTCTTCCCCCTGTGCTTTGTTTCAGGATCTCAAGTTTACTATTTCCCTGTTGCAGAGTCTGGGGTTCACCACAAACTTCAAGAAATAAGCTCTTGACACCTTCTCAGGATCATACTTTCCTTGGTTGTGGGCATCAAACAATCTCCATGTTGGCATCTCTTCCTGCCCCCAAGACCTTGTCTCTTTTGCTGTTTTCCAGTGTCGTCGTCGTCTTCTGGCTTCAGTCATGGCCAGGGACTTTCTGAGTGTCCCCAGGTTCATTTCTTCCACCATGCCCATGCTCCCTCTGGCCATGCTCCACATGACAAAGCTACAGTGGTACCTCAAGGTAATGTGGCTCCAGCACTGCCACCCTGTGGACTTCCCAGTCCCCTTCCTTCCTTGTCTCAAGCTCGAACTTCAACTTTCTCTCAACAAAGGGCTTCCTTTCCAGACTCCAGTCCCGACTCAAGAGGTGTTTACAAATGCCTTAGACAAGGGATGGGGGGCCTCCTCCAACTCTCTCAAAATTCAGGGTCTCTGGCCTCTTCATCAGAGAACATACCACATTAGTATAAAGGAGACGAGGACTCTGCTCCTGGCTCTTCAGGCTTTTCATTCCTTCTTTCATCCCACACCCCTCAAAATTTTCACAGACAATACTACAGTGATGTTTTAATTCAACAAGCAAGGGGGTACAAGTTCCTATCTTCTTTGCAGACTAGGTGTTCAAGTCTGGGAATAGCTGTCCAGTATCAAGTGGCTCTTCTGGCAGTTTGCATTCCCTTGGCAGACTCTCTGAGCAGGTCCAGCACACAAGCTCATGAATGGATGCTTCACAGAGATGTTTTCCTGGACATTGTCCATCAATGGGGTATTCCTAAGGTAGATATTTTGCCTCCGCTCTGAACAGATAATTTTCTCTAGTCTGTTCCAGACTCCCAAGTCCTCTAGTTTGGAAATTGGATGCCTTGCCTTTTCTTTGGAAGGGGATGTTTCTCTACACCTTCTCTCCCCTTCTGCTGCAATGAGTCTTGTACAAAATGAGGCAGGACTCTCCCAATATCTTGCTAGTGTCTCCCTTTTGGCCTGCACAGCATTGGTTCCCTCTTCTTTCTTACTTGGCCAGGGGCAGTCACCACAAGTTACCTCACTGGGTAGATCATCTGACACAAGAGATCTCTTATCCATCCTCACTTGTCCACTCTTCAGTCAACACTATGGATGATAGGATTTTAATCCCTTGTATGCACCTCTTTTCCGAGGATGTGCTTCAGGTCTTGCAGGAGGCCAGGAAACCCACTACCCAGAAATTATATATGTCCAAGTAGAAGCGATTTTCTGTCTGGCACATTTCTCACTTTCAGGATCCTCTGTAAGTGGAGCTTCCTCTGGTTCTGTCTTATTTGTGTGATCTGCTCTAAGCTGGGTTAGCATGTTCTTCAGTGAAAGCCCACCTTTCAGCAGTTTCTGCTTGTCTACCCTTAACTTCTCCTCTGACTTCTAGATTTGAGGTCAAGCAATTTCTTAAAGGTACCCTTCATATCAGGCCTCCCAGGAAGCAAATCCAGCCTTCCTGGGACTTCAGTTTTGTACTCAAAAAACTGACTCTGGTTTCTTCGGCCCAGAGTTCTATCTTAGGACTACTACTATTCACAGTCTTCACAAATGACCGCCATACCTCCACACAGCATGCATCTGTAATTCAGTATGCAGATGACACTACCTTAATCTGTGCTGCACAAAGTATTCCCACCCTCCTGCAAACAACCCAACTAGCATTCTCCGATGTTGAAAACTACCTTACCAAAGCCCAACTTATCCTCAATCCAAAGAAAACTCCGCTTATGATTATAACCATTTCTAACAAAAACACTAACAGTCAATTCACTATCTACTCCACTAATGCTACTCCAATTGCTCCAGTGGCACAGGCTAAGCTATTGGGAATAACCATAGACTCCCACCTAAAATTTGATAGTCATCTCAACTTAACTATTAAAAAAGTACATGCCAAACTGGGGTCGCTCTACCATATCAAACCATTTCTTACCAACAACACAAGATCAGCCATTGCTCGCTCCCAACTTCTATCCACCCTACTCTATGCATCTCCCATTTTGACTAATCTCAACAAAACTGAACTAAGCAAAATGGAAGCCTGCTATAACAGAATTGCCTGCTTTGCTGCAAATTGCTCATATAGAACTCATCACTGTACTGCTTTGAGACAGCTCCACTGGCTTGAACTGCCCAACCTCCTAACCTACAATCAGCTCTGCCTTTGTCATTCTATCTATTACCTCCCCAATAAGTGTCCTGCCCTCAAAAACCTAGTACAACATCACTCAGCCAAAAGGCCTCTTAGATAATCAAGCAAACTACTACTAGAAGTCACCAACAGCTACAATAGCTTTGGAGATGCACTATATAGTAGTTCAGTGGCTAAAAAATGGAACTCTGTCCCGACAAGCATTCAAAACACATCATCCAAAGCCTCCTTTAAAGACCTCATCAGGCAACATCTCAAGGAAAGTTGGCAGTGCCATGATTGCTCCCCAGGCTAGTGAAAGCGGATAACACATACATACAAAATCTAGAGCACTTGATAATAGTTTTCAATCTTACTCACAAACACTGGCTAATCTACAATGTATGTACTGTACCTGTGTACTGTGTATGTATTCTACCTATGTTCCAAATTTCAACTGTACACTACAAATCTATTAATTACCTTTATTTTTAAAATTAATATTTTTTTTGTTTGTTCTCTCCACAGTAACTGTTTGTGCCGCATACCACTGTAAAAACATGTCTCCTGTAATGTGTGTGTATACTGATCATGTCTAAATAACTAAATGTGTCTGTAATTTTTCTTTGTGGAGCTTTTCTCCCCAGGCCTCTGCTGAAAAAGGGCCTTTTTGGCTCAGTCAGACACCCCCGGTTAACAAATGTAAAATAAATAAATAATAAATAAATTTTGAGCCTGCCTCTTTAGCTTCTCTCCACCATTGTACTTGGAAGACTGTTCTTCTTTTGGCCCTCATCTTAGCTAAGAGAGTGCCTGAACTTCAGGTTATGGCTGTTCCTCCTTCCTTAGTTTTTCACTGAGACAGGGTGTCTCTTCGTCCTAATCCTCTTTCTGTGCCCTAGGTGGTCAATGCATTATCCCTTAATCAGTTTATTCATCTTCCTTTCTTTTTTCTTTCTCCACAGTCTGCAAGCGAGAAGATTTTTCACACCTTGCGTTTGCATAGACTGCTTACTTGGATAAAACTGAAGTTATTTGCAAATCTTAGCAGCTTTTTGTTTCTTTTCATATCAGGTCTTTTGGTTTGGCTGTTTCTAATAACATCTCTTCTTGGATGTCTAAGGTCATTTATTTTGTTATCCTTTTCATGGTAAATGTTTTTCCTCTTCAGTAAAAGCTCAGTCAACCAGGGCTGTGACTCCTCTGGTGCTTTATACAAGGGGCTGGATACCATTTCCATCCTTGAGGCTGCTACTTGTTCCTCTGTTTGTACTTTCACTAAGCAATACAAGTTGGATGTCATTCCCAAGGACAGAGCTGGTTTTGCCAGGACCATCCTGCATGGGTTTCCTGAGGGCTCCTCCATGCCGTCCTCCTCCCAGGCTTCCTCTTGAGCTTTTGTACTTTCCCTTAGGTTATGAATACTGCAACAGTGATATGAAGGACATAGTACAGTTGTGTAAAATCTGCAAGGCTATGGAACGTATCATCATGGAACTTGTAAACAATGACATTAGTAATCTCCAAACTCTGGACTCTACCAGATGTTCATCGTGCATACAGCTGCAGTAATCACATATGGGTTCTCTGCCATCAGCCGGTCCCTCGGTCGGCCGAATTCCAAAGTCTAGGTCCGACGTCTGTTGTTGTCGCTCTCTTTCCTGACGTCAGTGAGGCAGGGGTATATAAGACACAGCTGACGCCATTTTCTTCAGTCTTTTTTGCCGCGTGGTGCCCGAAGCAGAAGCAGTTCGCAAGTGCCGGTTGGCCAGCTCCTGAATTTACGAAAAATTGGAAACCGAAGTCTTCATTAAAGCTAAGTACCCCGTTGGGGAAACTTTTCTTGCCTCAGACCGATGTCAGAAAAAGTTAACAATTGTATTTCTTGTGGGAAGCAAATACCGCATAAGGATTTCCATTCCTTTTGCATACCTTGTTTAGGCCCAGACCACGACGTCTCGGGCTATTGCTTTTGCGCGACTTTCAATAAACGCACTATTAAGCATCAGGCGGAGTTCGCCCAACACTTTTTTGGTACAGCCTTTGATTATAAAATGTCGTCGGAGACTCCGACTACCGTTTTGACCAAAAAACGCAAGGACAAGGACCGACACGCGAGGTCCGTGGTCCCCACCGACACCACACCAAAACCGGCTACACGTGGTCCGGTTCTCAGCGAGATGCCTATGCAGTCCCTGACTACCGACGACACGTCTTTGGCGGTGTCTTCTGTAACCGAGACCGCAGGTTCCTCGGCCCAGACACAGACTACAACCACTGAAGCCACTGTGAGCGTTGAGCCTCCTAATGTGGACAGGTCCACTTCCACCCATGGTGTCTTTAGACCTTCATCTTCCTTTTCCATTAAGGCCTTTACTAAGTCCAAATCAGCCAGGCATCCCAAGGGGCCTGTTGCACAGGGCCCATCCCCAGGCCCCATGCCTAAAAAGCAGATGCTTAAAATGGCTGAAGATTTAATTACTCTTATCAGGGGTTCCCAACCCCCTCCAGACAAGAGACCCAGAGTGGAGGAGGATTCTCCCTCTTCTGATCAGGGCTCCATTTTTTCAGAACATTCTGATGTAGAGGAACACTCTTACTCCCCATTTGAAGACTCGGATGCAGAGCAGTCCATTCCTTCAGTATCTCCTCCTGAAGATTTTTCTTTTGGGGAAACCTTGCACACCTTGAGGGAACACTTCCATTGCGAAGGTTTCTGATTCCAAGAAAAGACTTAGGGAATTTCTTTTGTTACCTCAACACAGACCTCTGGCGATACCTCCTGTCTTGGACGTACTTGATGATGTTTACTCGGAGGCTTGCCTTAATCCGGATTCACTGCCTCCTGCCCCAGTCAAGCCTGATAGGTACTACAGGGTTCCTAACTCTCACCAATTTCTTTACAAAAGCCATAATGCTGACCCTGAAACCATTTCTCAAGGCCCCAAGGGAATGAAGGCTTCTACTGCTAAGAATCCACTTCCTTCAGAAAGAGAGTCAAGATCCTTAGAAAGGTGGGGGAAAAAAGGTATATACCTCGGCCACCCTAGCTATGAGGGCCTTAAATTGTCAGTTTCATATGCTTAAATATCAGCAGTTTCTGTTATCACAATTAAGAAATAAAATGTCTCAACCTGAACAACCAGATTTGAAGGAGTTGCAGGATATGATGCATAGTGCAGAGCAAGTGGGTAAACACACTTTACAATGTGGCTATGATGCCCTAGAGGCCTCAAGTAGAGCTGCTGTTACAGGATCAGTCATTCGTAGACATGCATGGCTTAGGGAACAAATCTTGCCTGATCATGTGAAAGCTAAACTATTAGATGCTCCTTTACAAAAGGATGTGCTATTTGGTACTAATGCTGAGGAGATACTACGGAAAATGGAAGAAAAAGCCAAATCTATGCAAACAGTCTAAGCTTTTCTACAGGTTCAACCACCATGATTTAGCAGAAATTGGCCTTCAAAAAACTAGTCCTTTCCAGCCACCGACAAGCCCCAAAGAGGTAGATACAGACGCACAAGGGGCAGAGGGCAATTACAAGGATCATATAGAGGCAGGCAATGGCAATCTCCAGCACCAAGAGGTGGTGAGGATAGTGCACAACAGTACAGGAAACAAACCCAATGACTTCCTCCTTTCCATGCCAAGCAAATACCAGCTGGCAGCACCCTTGGGAGGAAAGCTGGCATTATTTACAAGAAATTGGCATATTGTCACAACAGACAAATGGATCCTGGACGTTATAAACAGAGGCTACAGATTTTATTTTCACACTCTCCCAAAAATGGGAGGCATGCCAAACCTGCCACACAATCAAAGGGAAGAGGCACAACTACAAATTTCAAAGCTCATAGATATGAAAGCTATTCAAGAGGTACCTACTCACAAACAAGGTCAAGGTTTTTATTCCAGGCTATTTCTGGTACCAAGGAAAGGAACCGACTGGAGACCCATTTTGGACTTATCCATCCTGAACACATTCTTACTCGTACCAAAATTCAAGATGCTCACATTACAGCAGCTTCTACCCATGCTGGGCAAGGAGTTTTGGCTGGTAACATTGGACCTCAAGGAGGCATACCTGCATGTCCCAATCAGACAAAGCTGCAGAAGATACCTCAGATTTCTTGCAGGTTCAATACACTGTCAATTCTCTGCATTGCCCTTTGGCTTATCTACTGCGCCCAGAGTATTCACGAAATGCCTGGCATCAGTAATTGCCTACTGCAGACTTCAAGGGATACAAATTTACCCTTATTTGGACGACTGCCTGATCCAAGCGGACAGCAAGCACATACTTCTGGAACATCTGGCTTATGCAACACGGTTACTGAATTCTCTGGGATACACAATCAGCAAAGAGAAATCCAGGCTAACACCATCTCAGAAAATAACTTTCCTGGGTGCCAACTTGGACACAAACACCCAGATGGCCTATCTTACGCCAGAAAAACAGGGGCAACTAACTCAGTACTTCAAAACACTAGCAAATTGTACCAGGCTTACTGCAAGGGAAATCCTGCAGGCTCTGGGCTTCATGACATCTTGCATTCTTTTAATCCCATGTGCAAAGTTGCATATGAGGAAACTTCAATGGTACCTAAAAAACCTATGGTCTCAACACAGTCACAGTTTGGAAACAGTAATACCAATAATTCCATGTTTGCAAAAGGAATTTCTATGGTGGGCCCAAGCATGTCAAACAAACACAGGTCTTCCATTCTGCAAGCCTCAAGCAAATCAAGTCATTACAACAGACACCTCAGACTATGCCTGGGGGGCGCACATGACAGGCAGGTGCATTCAGGGCAAATGGTCCCAAAAGGAAAAGCACCTTCACATCAATCAAAAAGAAATGCTAGCAGTGATAAATGCAATTAAAGCATTCAAGGACCTCCTGCATCCAGGACAATTATTGATAAGAACAGACAACACCACAGTAATGTGGTACATAAACAAACAGGGAGGAACACATTCATACCCCCTGTGCAGACTAGCCATGACACTTTGGAACTTGGCTCTGGAATGGCAAATCGAACATCAAGCACAGTACTTGCCAGGCTTGGAAAACATGCTGGCAGACAATCTAAGCAGAAATATGACAGATCCACACGAATGGAAGTTGCATCCTCAAGTGTTTACAAAGATAATCCAAGCGTGGGGGAGGCCAGACCTAGATCTCTTCGCTTCCCACAGGAATCATCAATTGGAAAAGTTTTGTTCAAGGACCTTTCATCCAAAGGCCTGGAGTGTGGACGCCTTTTCATTCAGTTGGACAGCATGGACAGTTTACGCTTTCCCACCTCTGCCTCTTCTGCCAAAGGTGCTCTTGAAAGCAAGAGCAGACAGACCGAAGATTATACTAGTTGCTCCAGACTGGCCAAGACAACACTGGTACCCACTACTGAGGAGCCTAACACATACTCCTCCCTGGCCCCTACCTCTAATGCCTCTTCTGCTGACTCAGCACAGCTACAAAACTCTTCACAGTCAGCTGAAAACACTCAATCTCACTGCATGGAAAATTCCTTAACACCACAACAGGCTCTACTCCCCAAACAGTTGCAGGATGTCATTTTGGAGGCCAGAAGGCCATCTACTAGAAAGGCTTACTCCGCAAAATGGAAACGGTTTTGCTCTTGGAATGAGAAAAAAGGCCAGGATCCTAAAAAACTGAATTTGCCTCAGGTATTACAGTATCTAGCTGAGCTGCTGAACACTGGACTTTCATTTTCCTCCATAAAAATCCATGCCTCAGCCATTTCTGCAGAATTCAACACGGATCCACCCTTATTCTCTCACCCACTCTTAAGACAGTTCCTCAGAGGGGCTAAGAATATAAGACCACCAAGGAAGCAACCAATACCAGCCTGGGATCTTAATTACATTCTAGAAAAATTAACATTGCCTCCCTTTGAACCAGCTGCCTCAACAGATTTGCAATACTTGTCCTGGAAAACAGCTTTCCTTCTGGCCATTACCTCAGCTCGTAGAGTATCGAAACTACAAGCCCTCATGGCTGTGCAGCCCTTTCTCATCTTCCATCAGGATAGGGTTTCCCTTCGAACCAACCCGTCATTTATGCCTAAAGTGGTATCCAGGGTAGCTTTAAATCAAGCCATACACTTGCCTACCTTTTACCCCAATCCTCAAAACCAAGGGGAAAGGCTCCTACACTCCTTAGACATCCATAGACAGCTACGTTATTTGGACAGAACAAAGCCCTTCAGGAAATCAGAGCAACTCTTTGTGTCCTATGCTGTAGGAGCTCAAGGGAAGCCAGTTACCAAACAGACAATTTCAAAATGGGTAGGCCACTGCATACGGTTTTGTTACTCCTATCATGGAAAAATCTGTCCCTACAGTCATCAGATCCCACTCCACCAGGGCCACAGCTACCTCTACAGCCTTCCTCAGAGGAGTTCCTACCAAAGATATTTTGGAGGCAGACACTTGGAGTTCTGTGCATACCTTCACAAAACACTACCACCTGCCTTTATATTCCAAAACTAGAGCAGGCTTTGCCACTGCAGTGCTGCAGGGCATTCTGGCTCATCCCAGTTCCACCTAGTGCCTACCACCCTGTGCGTAGCTTTGGGATTCTACCCATATGTGATTACTGCAGCTGTACGCACGATGAACATAGTACAGTTTTGTACCTACCATAAATGTAGATGTTCGAGTGCTAATACAGCTGCAGTACAGGTTTCCCTCCCTCCTTCCCCTCTTGGTAAAGGCCTAGGGCCTAACCCCTCTTCATACAACCTGATGGGGTTATCCTTCTATGGTATATTTGCTTGCAACTACTGATTTTTGATTATATTGCATTTCATGTATATAAATATAATTTATACATTGCCTTCCTTCTGGGGGCACCTGACATCTGGGGCAAGAAAGACTGAAGAAAATGGCGTTGGCTGTGTCTTATATACCCCTGCCTCACTGACGTCAGGAAAGAGAGCGACAACAACCGACGCCGGACCTAGACTTTGGAATTCGGCCGACCGAGGGACCGCCTGACAGCAGAGAACCCATATGTGATTACTGCAGCTGTATTAGCACTCGAACATCTACATTTATGGTAGGTACAAAACTGTACTTTTGGGTTTGTAAAAGGCAGATCATGTCTCCTAAACCTTATAGACTTTGAAGCGGTCACCAAAGCCATAGATGAGGGTAAGGTGGTTCACACAGCCTATCTATATCTCACCAAGGCTTTCACCACCATCCCCCACTCTGGAATTATAGATAAACTCACTAAACTAGTTATAAATCCCTATGTCACAAGATGGGCTGCCAACTGGCTCAGCGATCGAACCGACACTGTGAAAGTAGCAGACTCTAAATCCAACTTCAGACCAGTGACAAGTGGAGTACCACAGGGTTCAGTCCTAGGTCCTTTCCTGTTTGGTGTCTACTTCTCTGAAGTACAGGCTAACACAGAAGGTCTTTGGCTAACAAAGTTCGCAGATGACTGCAAACTAGGAGCCATAATCAAAACTCCTAATGATGTGGACATCCTACAAAAGGGCCTCACTGAGACAGATGCTTGGTGTCAAAGCCATAGCCTCAAGCTCAGTGCCAAAAAGTGCATTGTCATCCCTTTTGGTAAAAACTCTGTACCCATGAACTACCACATAGGCAGTAGTGTACTTAACACCGAAAGTGTGATGAGACCTTGGGACACAGGTGGGCAGTAGTCTCTCCTTTGATGATCACATCTCCACAGTAGTCAGAAAATCCTTCTACATGGTACACCTCATCACAAAAGGGTTCTCATCCAGGGAAAAAAAAAGAGGTCATTGTTCCCCTCGTCATCACTCATTAGACCCATTATATAGAGTACAGCGCCCCTTTTGGTATGTATCTCACAAGACATCTACAACAACTGGAAAGACCACAGAAATACCTCACAAAGAGGATTATCAGCCTCAAACAGATGCCCTACGCAGACCGTCTAAAAAAACTCCAGCTTTACTCTGTTGCATATCGCCTACTCAGAGGCGAACTCTGCATAACATACAAAGCTATGTCAAACCCAGAGCTGTTGGACATGCTCCACTTAAAGAAATCCCAATCCCTCCGAGCTACACTCTCTAGGGACTTAAACCTTGTCACCACAATAAACAGAACATGCTGGAGGGATAGATTCCTGTCCCAGAGACTTCCCATATTCTGGAACAACTACCTATCTATATCAAACAAAGCTCCTCATTAGCACGCTTCAGTAAAAATTTTGATAATTGGATGGGAGATAGGAAATTCACCCCGAGGATCACTTCTGTGGCTCTGCTTGACAAGGGCACAGGAAAATAATTTTCTTGGGTGGCAAAAGTCAGGGTACCGTTTGGCTAGGCTTATATAGGCCCTAGGGCCAATAGCCTAGTATCTACCTACGAACCTAAAAGTAGATGTCTCTCATCATTGTTGCAGAATAAGCTCCCTCCCGCCCCCTCTGCTCCACCTATTCTTTCTCACCCTCCCAAGTGAGGGGCTGTTCTCCTTTTTCTTTTTTTTCCTCCTCCTGGATGTACATATTTTTCCATGTACCTAGGGACATTCTGTTCCTCCTGGGGGTTTTCCAGTTCTGTGTGTGTGCTTCCATATGTCACCTTTATGCCTTGTGGCTTGTGTGGGAAGCATACTTGTGTTGTACGGTGCCTAAAAGTACTAAAGGCTTTGGTGTTCTGGCTGGACATTGGGCTGTTCTTGCCACGAGATCCCTAAGATTATGAATACTGCAACAGTGAAGAAAGAGAAGAGCACCTAGTGTTATGTTAAGATTTTCCACAGCTGCATTACTGGCCCGTGGACATACAGTAGGGTATTCTACATTGATTGACAACTGTTCAGCAAGGATACCTTGTCAGTTGCACAAGGCAGTACAGTAGTGGTTTTGCATTGCTTGCTTGTTGCAAAACAGCATGGGGTATTGTCCTGGTTGCAACATGGTTTCTGCACTGGTGGCATTGAGTAGTATAGCAGTGACCCTGGATTAGGTGATGAGAGTTGTACAGCAAGGATTCTACATTGGTGGCATTAAATCTTTGGTTTTGCATTAGTGAGTGGCACAGGGCAGGGAAGCAGAGACTGCTCTCCTGTTTCAGAAAGCTATATTCTTCAGCTGAAATGGGTGAGAACTCAGACATGGAGTTTGTAGAGCAGCAGTCTCCTTATAGTAGACATTTCTGTAGGGACAGAGCTTCATTAACAGTTGTTAGTGAGGAACTGCACTTTCCTTCTTTTTGAAAATGTTGGTGTTTGGTTCTTGACACTGTGGGTGTTGGTTACTCAGAGCTTCTGTGCTCCCAGCTTCTCCTCCGTGTTATTGTCAGTGATTTGCCTATGCACATTTTTTTGTCAGCTAGAATAGTGTAAGGGGACAATGGATTTTTCTGAACTACTGTTGTGCCAGTTCTAAGATGGGGGCCTCATCATCTCCCCTGTGCTTAGGTTAGCCTGTGCAAGTCCCTGTAACAGTCATCAACTTCTACTTTTTTCTCTTCAAGAAGAAAAACACTTGTTTCCACTGATAATCACCAGCTCCTGGTGATGCTGATGCTGGAGCATTTCACTCTTCAGAGAATGTTCTAAGGAATCCATGCTAGGTACCTTATAGCCAGAGTAGTACCTGCAGCTCTAGTACACTACTAAGTAGGGTCTATATCACAACGTCGACCTAACAAAAGATTGAATGTTGTAATATCGAACCGTAAAGTCCGAAACCCAATAATAACGAATACACAGAACAGCATTTTTTCCCCATGGAAAAAAATCGCTGTTCCATGACAAAAAAAAAAAAATTAAACCTTAAACTTAAACTAAAGTTGTGCCCCCCCTCACCCCCCCCCCCCACTTAAATATACCAACTCTGAGATCGCACCACAGTGGAGGAAATACCAAAGCCCCGAAAATGGCCCACCAATTCTTTTCCCTGGGAAAAAAATCGGTCTGCTGTGGCTTCGCTATTTTTGGATTTGGGACTTTTGGGTTCGATATTGCAACATTCAAACTTATACAAGTTCGAGCTTGTTATATAGTCCCTACTAAGTATAGTGATTTGCTTAATTTGGATAGTCGATGCATATTCTGTGCAAATTAGATGTCTTGCCTTCCCTTGTATTATGCTTGAATGCCTATAACCCTGAACATGTTTTCCAACCCCATAAAACTGCCCCTCATAAGAGAATTGCAAGGCATTTGTTTGCTGGTTGAAGTCTTCTGTTCAGTTTTATTTATTAATGTTCACATATGGCACCTCGGCATTTCGTAAAAAATCTACTGCCAATCATTAACGGACCGGAGTTCTGCTGTGGCGACCCTTTACCGGGAAAAGCCGAAAGACAGACAGTGTATATGTTCAGTAGCAAATGTGCATGCGAGTTACTGGTGATGAGAGATTGAGAAAGATGCTGTATAAATAATGTGCGTGCATTTGTATAATTTTGTCTGTTTGGCACTACATGTAATCTGCTCTTTGCAGATATGCCTTTTGAACAGCATACATTTTTGACTTCCTTGCCTGGAAACCATTAGCTTTTCCCCCAAATAGTGTTGAACTCATTCATTCTCAAGCAGTGGCACCTAGTCAACCTTCCAAGGCAAAAGCTAATCAAAGGCAATTGTTATGTAGGCAAACATCACAATTGCTTTATCCTTGTTATATGTAGATCATTACAGCCTGCTACATTCCCAGTGGCTTTCCAAACCCTTGTCACTGGCCATCTGAATTCAGGCCCACAAGAGATGTCACCATCTATGCTCCACTGCAGTCTAACCACCAGTCCGAATTCACATTGCCAGTATGACACCCCACAGGGACTCTGGCACATAAATAGCATGTCAGGTTTCGTAATTAACCTCACCATGCTCTGGACAAGAGAAATTCACCTCACTTCATGGTGAGGGAATCCTTTGTGAGTCTGAATGCACTGTTCTTGCACTTGTATTGAAGAGTGTGTTATTACAGCTTGATGAGATGGCTGCATCCCTCTGGATCAGATATGTGACAGTTTTGCTGCTGTAAGAGGCATTGCTATATCATACTGACCAAAGTACTCTCCAACCTCCCTAGGGTAGGCACAGCAGTTCTCCCTTGTCAACTGTTCATAGGTGGGTACTAGGCTATCTACCCGAAGGCATTTATAAGCCTAGCCGGAATGTGTTGGCTTTCGCTGCCCCCTTAGATTAGTTCCCTGTGCCTCTGTCCAGCAGAGCCATTGCAGTGATCCCTGGGGTAAACTTACTGTTTCCCATCCACTCGTCAAGGTTTCTCTTGAAGAGGGTTAGCGAGGAGCTCTGCCTAATGTTGATTGAATCTTGTTCCAGAGCATGGGAAGTCTCTAGGACAGGAATCTATCCCTCCAGCACCTCCTATTTATTGTTGTGGTGAGGTTTAGATCCCTAGAGCATGTGGTTCAAGGGAATATGGTTTTCTTTAGGTGGAGCATGTCCATCAATTCTGGGTTGGACATGGCCTTGTATGTCAGGCAGAGATCACCTCTGAGTAGGCGGTATGCAATCGAGTACAGCTGGAGTTTCTTCAGTCGAGCTGCATAGGGCATCTGCTTGAGGCCAGTGATCCTCTTGGTGAGGTACTTCTGTGGTCTTTCCAGTTGTTGCAGGTGTCTTCATAGGTTCATAGGTTGGTACTAGGCTATCAGCCCTAGGGCTTATACAAGCCTAGCCATAACAATTCCCTGGCTGTTTCTTCCCACACTATTTACTTCCCTGGACCCCTGTCTAGCAGGGCAACTGACATGATCCCCAGGGTGAATTTCCTTTCTCCCATCCAATCATCAAGGTTCCTTTTGAAGAGGGCCAGAGAGGCACTCTGCTTGACATGTATGGACAATCTATTCCAGAGTCTGGGGAGTCTCTAGGACAGGAACCTATCCCTCCAGCATATTTTGTTTATTGTGATGACAAGGTTTAGATCCCTGGAGCATGTGGCTCTGAGTGATTGGGATTTCTTTAAGTGTAGCATGTCCAACAGCTCTGGGTTTGACATGGCCTTGCATGTTAAGCAGAGATCGCCTCTGAGTAGACGATATGTGACAGAGTATAGCTGGAGTTTTTTAAGGCGGTCAGCATAAGGCATCTGCTTTAGGCCTGTGATTCTTTTAGTGAGGTATTTCTGCGGCCTTTCCAGTTGTTGCAGATGTCTTGAGAGGCGTTGTATTCTATAATGGGTCTAATGAGGGATGAGTACAGTGGGACAATGACCTCCTTTTTTCTGGATGAAAAGCCCTTGGTGATGAGGTATGCCACATAGAAGGATTTCCTGACTGTTGTGGCGATGTGGTTATCGAAGGTGAGACCACTGTCCACCTGTGTCCCTAAGTCTCTTATCACACTTTCGGTGTTTAGTGTACTGCCACCTATATGGTAATTCATGGATACATGTTTTTTCCCAAAGGGGATAACTATACATTTCTTGGCATTGAGCTTGAGCCCATGGCTCTGGCACCAAGCATCTGTTTCTGTAAGGCCCTTTTGTAGAGTATCCACATAATTTGGGGATTCAATAATGGCTCCCAGTTTGCAGTCATCTGCGAACTTTGTTAGCCAGAGTCCCTTAGTGTTGGCCTGTACTTCAGAGAAGTAGATGCCAAGCAAGAGCGGTCCTAAGACTGAACCCTGAGGTACTCCACTTGTCACTTGTCTGGAGCTGGATTTGGAGTCGGCTACTTTTACAGTGTGGGTTCTTTCAATAAGCCAGTTAGCAACCCATTGGGTGACGTAGGGATTAATGCCCAGTTTAGTAAGTTTATCTATGATTCCAGAGTGGGGGGTGGTGTCAAAGGCCTTGGCAAGGTCTAGATAGGCTGTGTGGACCACCTTACCCTTGTCCATGGCTCTAGAGACTGATTCGAAGAAGTCAATCAGGTTCAGGAGACGAGATCGGCCCTTCGCGAACCCAAACTGGGTGGGGTCCAGTGTTTGAAGGTTGCCAATGTCTTTGTTTATAAGTTCCATGATAATACGCTCCTTGGCCTTGCAGATGAGGCTTGTCAGACTGATGGGACGGTAGTTTCCGGGATCCAAGGTGGATCCCCCCTTGTGGAGTGGGATAACTGTAGCTGTGCGCTACTCAGTGGGCACGAATCCTGAGGTGAGGCTATGATTAAACATGACACTTAGGTGAGGTGCCAGTTCATTTTGTAGTTCATGTAGTACACAGCCCGGGATGTCATCTGGTCCCATGGATGCTGTATTCTTAGTTTTGGAGAGTGCGATTTTTACCTGTGTGGCCATTATTACCGGAATTTGGCAATCTTCCGGTATTGAGATGGGCCATTTAGGGGGTGAGAAGGGGGTGAAGTTGGCACTGAATCGATCTGCCAGGATATTGGCAATATCCTTGGGATCAGTATATTTAATGCCATTCTGTTTTAGCTCAGAGCAGATCTGAGCATTGCCATTTAGATTCTTGACATAGTTATAGAATGCCTTGTGGTTGTCTTTGGAATCTTTGGCAATTTTATTTTCGTAACTAGCTTTGGAGGATTTTATGAGGGATCTCAGTTTCTTACTGAGGCTTGTAAGGGAGTTTTTTGCATCCTGGGATTTTCCTCTTTTCTGCAACAGTTTCTTCCTTTTGTTGTAAAGTTTGTTTATGGCAGGGGACCACCAGATTGGCTTCCTTTTTTTGGATGAGAGCACCTTGGTTCTATTTGGAATGGCACGATTCATGCATGAGTGAATGTGCTCGTACAGTGCCTTAGTGTAGGATTCAGCAGTTGAACTTTCAGTTCCCGTCTGCATGGGTGTCATGAAGTTTGTCACTTCTGACTTGAGTAGTATGAAGTTAGCTTTGGAGAAGTTTTTATGGAGGTTTCCTTACTGGGGAGTGGGGGTGGGATCTGGATGTTAAGGGTGATTATCTTATGGTCAGACCTGACTAACGAGGGGGGTGACCTTAGGTGTGGAGCATCGATTTCCCATGTTGGTAATGACCAGGTCTAGAATATTGGACCCCCTGGTGGGACTATGGATTTAGTTGATCCAGGGCGTTGGAATTTATGAATTCCAAGAACCGTTGGGCAAAGGTGTTGGTACAGGAGTAGTTTTCCCAGTTAATGGCAGGGTAGTTAAAATCACCCAGTATTAGGGTGTTTGGTTCTATCTTAATATTTTCCAATATGTTTAGAAAGGTGTAGTGAGAATCTTGGGGTATGGTGGGGGATCTGTAGCAAGCTACAATTTGGATTGCAGTCTTACCTAGTGTTAGTTGCACCTGGAGAATTTCAGACGCATTGTGTTGGGCAACTAGCCTGGTGGTGTGAATATCCTTGGTGAATACTGACACTCCTCCACCTTTAGTGTTTCGGTCCTGGTTTGGTGGCCGAAAAGTGTGGTAAGAGTTGTAGCCTGGTATTGCAGGGGTGCTCTCTGGAGCTTTGAACCAGGTCTCAGTTACTGCACAGATATCGATGTTCTCCATTTTTAGGAGTGCCTCGAGAGAGTGCATTTTGAGGTTTAGACTTCTAGCATTGAGTAGCATTACCTTCAGATTTTGCATGCTTGTACCTGTTACGGTGGTGGTTTTGTCCTTTGAACTTTGCCTAAAAAAGGCACTATAGGGGTTGCAAGTGCCTTAGCCAGTAACATGAATCCCAGGGGCGACAAGTGCAGACCATCTCTGGCAAAGCATCGTGGTCTGTCAATCATGTTGTCCCAGGCAGACAGATACTGGATCCCCTTTGAATGACACCAGAAGCTTAGCCAATTGTTGAAGTCAATCATTTTATCCTTATATTGTGGTATCATTCTGGGTGAAGGCAGGATGCTACTCAGGACTAGGGTCATACCTGCCTGGGCCACATGATCCGAGAACTCTTCCATGTCTCTTTTCATGTAGTCCAGGGAGGTACGTCTCAAGCCATTCACTCCAACATGGACAATGACAGAGTCATATTTGTACTTGTTGTAGAGTGACTTGAGTGCATGCGTTATATAGCGGATCCTGGCACCCGACAGGCAGCTGACTGTAATTTTCTCCTTGTTCAACCTAGTGAGAGGGACATCAGTCTGCCGGATTATAGAGTCACCTATGACTAAAGTGTTAGGTACATTATCTTGCCTTAGGGGCTGTTGCTGGGTGGCACACTAGTGTTGTGAACTATGTGACACTTTGGTTGTGATTGGTGTTTGCGTTTCAGCTTCAGAGGTCCTTGTTGCTTGGGCAGGTTACAGTTAAGGGCCTCTGCATATGTGGATTTAGTGTTGCTATGTGTGGGTGTTGGTGGTGTGGGTTTAGAAGGGCTATGTGTTGCTTGAGGTGTAGTGTGGGTGTTAACCTTCTCCTCTTGACTGTCTAGCACAATCTTGGGTGGAGAGAGCTTTGCTTCCATTTTGGCTATGTAAGTGCATCTCTCACAGGTTGTAGTGTTGGGTGGTAGGAGGAGAGGGTTGTCTGTGTACATGAGGCAATTGCTGCATTGCCCCAGTATGCCCAAATTCACCAGGTGGACAGGAGAATTCACCGGAAGCTGACCCTTGGACATGCCTGGTTTGGTGCTTTTTTTTTTTTTTTGTAAAGTACAGGAGCTGTTTTCCTTTGCCTTAGCAAGGTACTTTGCAATTATAGGCTGTTTAGTGCCTACTATTAATTTCTCCTTATTAACAAGGAGAGTTGAGTGCTTATATCAGTTTAAGGCTTCCTAGTGCTTTCCAGCAGGTATTAGAGAAAGTGCTAGTCACAGGGATGCTTAAAGGTAAGATGAAAAAAATGCACACTGCAATGTGCACTAGAGAAGTTAGATGTGAAAGTAGGTAACTTAAGTTTTACCTGTTTAAAAAGTTAAGGTTTAGTGGAGAGTTACTATTTTTAAAACAGCAAGATGGATTGAAAGAGGTGGTCACTTTTGTATTCTGGTAGTATGGAATACAGCAGGATGGCCAATAAATTTAAATAGTTAAAGGGGAGGGATTTCAAAAATGATGATTTTGTGATTACTCACACAAGCCAGTGAAAGTAGAGAGGAATTGAGATACATGGTCAGATTAACATAAGAGGCAGGCAACTAGAAAGACAGTGGTATTTAACAAGGCAACTGTGACTTGGTGGGAGGGTGAGGAAAAAATTCTGCCTGACTCAGAAGAGAGAGAGCTGTGGTCCCTTTTGAAGTTTTAATATGCTTTTAAAGCAGAATGCAAGTAAAACACAAGGTAAAGAAAACAAACCACAGTATTCAAAATATAGAAAGGCAATAAATTAATACAAAATATAAAAAATAAAAGCAAACTAACCTTTCCTTCACAGCAAAGTGTAGCAGAGTTTGGATGAGCCAAATGGGGCATTGTACTCTATGATGGGTCTGATGAGTGATGCTTAGAGGGGCCCAATGACCTCTTTCAATCTGGATGCAAACCCTTTTGTGATTAGGTGGGCCACATATAAGGATTTTCTAACCACTTTGGCAATGTAATTATCAAAGGAGAGGTTACTATCTACTTGGGTCCCTAGATCCCTTATTACGTCTTCCGTATTTAGGGGGCTACCACCTATGTGGTAGTTTGTGGATACTTTGTTTTTTCCAAAGGGGATGACTGTGCACTTTTTGACATTTAGCTTGAGGCCATGGTTTTGACACCAGGTAGCTGTCTTAGTGAGACCCTTTTGGAGGATGTCTGTGTCCTCCGGAGAGTCAATTGTAGCCCCTAGTTTGCAGTAGTCTGCAAACTTGGTCAGCCATAGTCCTCCTGTGCTTGCCTGTACCTCTGAGAAGTATATGCCGAACAAGAGGGGTCCTGGGACTGAGCCCTGGGGAACGCCACTTGTAACAGGTTTAGAGTCATACCTAGCTCCTGCAACTCATACCATGTGGGTTCTGTCCGTGAGCCAGTTGGCAACCCATCTTGTGATGAAGGGGTTTATGTTCAGGCTGGTGAGCTTGTCTATAATACCTGAGTGGGGAATGGTGTCAAAGGCCTTTGCAAATTGTAGTAGACTGTGTGGACCACCGTTTCCTCATCTATAGCCTTGGTAACTGTCGCAAAGAAGTCCACCAGGTTTAGGAGGCATGATCTGCCCTTAACAAAGCCGAACTGGGTAGGTTCCAGTATTTGAAGGTTTCCATTGTCTCTGTTAATGAGATCCATGATGATGCGCTCCATAGCTTTGCAGACCAAGCTAGTCAGGCTTATAGGGCGATAGTTCGCGGGGTCCATTGTGGCTCCATCTTTGTGTAGTGGAGTAACTGTTGCTGTGCGCCACTCTGTGGGCATGTAGCCTGTTCCAGCTGTCTTTGGCTGCTCAGTGAACCTGAGATATCTGGATCACAGTCAAGACTTGTAAAGTGCTTGGGGTATGGAATTCAGCTCAAAGAAGGAAGCAGATAAATGTAAAGGAAATGATGGACACTCAGAACTTTCAAGCCCTTCTGGAAGAAAAGATTTTTGCAGATGGCAGACAATACTCCTTTAGTGTGGCACATTAAAAAAAAACATAATGGAATCCATTCTTACCACTTTATTCCAGTTGGCCATGACTTTCCTGGTGATATCTCCGTCAAAAATGACCATAAGTCAATTTATATTTCATTCCATTTGAACTCTTTCATGGACTCATCATTATCATTGTCACCCCTCCCCTTTCCTATTTTTCTACATGGGGTTGGGGTGTCGTGTTAACTGTTGCCATCTCTCTCGATTCAATGCTATACTCTTGCCTTCTTTGACAGTCATGCCTGATTGTCACAGATCATGTTTTACACAATCCATCCACCTCTTTGCTGGACACCCTCCTTTTCTCTTACCTTCTTCCTGTCTGTGTCAAACTTTCTTCACCAGATTGGCTTCTGCTTTTCTGCATATGTGCCAAAATCGCTGTAATCTGCTCTCTCTAATCTTTTCTGCAATCGGAGCCACTTTGGCTTCTGCTCTTATGTTCTTTTTTCTTTGTCCCACAGTGTGCATCGTACCAATCATCTCAGGCACTTCATTTCCATCACCTTTCGCTTCCTCATCTGCTTTGCCTTTACTGCCCAGGTTTCTTTACCATAGGGTAGTACTGGTTGCACCAATTTTCAGTTTCTTTGCCATTCGTCTGTCATACACTACACCTGACATTCTGTGCCAGTTGGCTGCATCCCATCTGATTTTAGCTTTGACCTCTTCATTCAGACTTCCCTTCTCCTCAACCACCCCTCCCAGGTACTTGAAGTTGTTAACCTGTTCCACTATCTTTCCTTCTGTCTCAATTCTCAGTTTCTTCTGATTTCCCCAATTTGCTGCTATTACCACTATCTTATATATGCTTAGTTTCATCCCATGTGCCTTCAGTTCTGCATTCCATTCCCCGATCCTTTGCTGAAGTTCTTGCTCAGTTTGCCTGCACTGCCACATCATCTGCCTAGAGCAACTTTGTTGATCTGTCCCCTCTGACCTGTTTGCTAATGTAGACTATCACCAGTATGAACAGCAGTGGGCTCAGAGCTAAACCATGATGTACGTCTACTCCCACTGAAAACCCCTCTGTGAGACTGAACACTGTACTTGAGTCATCAGGTCCTTGTACATAGCCTGCACTAATTCTACCAGTGTTTCTGGTACTTTAAGCCACCACAATCCTGCCCCAAATCAGCTTTTGTGGGACCTCGTTATATGCTTTTTCCAAGTCTAAGAATGTCCATTTGAACTCTTTTTCCTCATCTCTATCTTCTTCTCAACTATCCGTCTCACTGCAAACATCGGGTCAGTTGTGCTGCATCCTGATCTGAATCCGAACTGCTCATCTCCCATCTTACTTTCTACTACTCTGCATATCCATTTATCAATCACCCTGTCTAGAAACTTTCAAGCAAATTTATAGGAGTTTGATACCGCTGTACAGCCCACATTTGTGGGTGTCCCCTTTGTTCTTGTACACTGGCACAAGTATGCTTTTTCTGCAATCATCTGGGATATGCCTTTCTCTCCATGCTACTATGAGTACCCTCAGGAGCCATTTCTCCCCTGTCTTTACCCATCATTTTTATCATATCTGCTGTGACCTCATTTGACCCTGTTGCTTTTCCTGTCTTCATTTTCCTTAGTGCTGTTCTTACTTCTTTTAGGGTGGGCTCCTCTTCTTCTCTCATTGTAGGCTGTTTCTGGGGCAGTACAGCTTCTGTGGGTTTTTCTTCATTCAGAAACTACTGTAAATACTCCTTCCATCTACCTTTGATGTCCTGTAGACTGGTGAGCAGGTTGTTGCTGGCATCCCTTATGAAGAGTATCTGACTATCTTTATCTTTCTTGCCTTGCAACCTGATTCAATTTCTTTGTGCCATCTACTGAGTCACTTTTCAGAAGCTGGTAGATCGTCTTTGATGCTATATTCTTTGCTACTCTTTTCTTAGCTTCTTTGTTAGCCAACCATTTTTCCTTCTTAGCCGGGTCCGTCCCTCACTGCTTACTGAAGACTGTCTCCTAGCACAATTCTGACACAGTTTCTAGCCTGTTCTCCTAAGTAGTAGACTCTGGATCCCAAGCCAAGTGGCTTTGCTGTAGTGTCCTTCCATCTTCTCTCTTGGATACATAGGATGTCCAGCTTCCTCTGTGCTATCATGTCATCCACTTTCAAGCTGCATCCTGTCAGTGAACCTGCATTCAGTGTAGCAATTCTTAGTTCATGTTTGGCAGGTTGATCAGTGTTAGGTTCAACTTTCGCTCAACAGAGCTATCCCAGGTAACCTAGGCTGGGTAACTGGACACCAGTAGCTTATTGGCCCAGGGCTGATGGCCTTTATGGTGGGCACACACTGGCCAGTAGGGGCACATACACCCCCTCCAACCATTGGCATGGGTCCCTGGCATAGGTTGGAGTAAGCCAGGTCCTCAACCCAGGAAGGATGTAAAACACGTTTCCAAGCAGTATCTAAGTGGCTGGCTCACAGTATTTTGTTCTTGTTCTCATCACAGAAAGAAGTTGTAAGGGACTATGAGAGCCCAAAGCATTAGGAATACAGCAGCCACTGTAGGGTGAGTGCATAATCTATTCTGTAGTAGAAGTAGCTACGTGATTGTAAGTATGCATTATTTCCAGGGAGTTCTAGACTAGACCTTGCCATTCTGCAGGACTTTTTGCAGCCTAGTCCTACCAATCTGTCCACCTCCCTAGCCTCCTAAACTCTGAGAATTGTTTCAGTAGTAAGGACTACTGCAAGACTGATATGTATGAAGAACATGGAACAAGTGTGTAAGAGTTTACATAACAGTAATAGGAGATGTTCAAGTGGATCATTGTTGCAGTACCAGTATCCTCCTTCACTCTCTAATATCTTCTTTGGTATCCTGGACTGGGATGGTGTACCCTATCCCTGTGCACTTTACCCTTACCTCCTTCCCTAACTCAAATACTGTGCCTACATATGCCTGGATAGCCACGGGGAGCCCTATTTCTTTTAAGTCATTAATCCAAGTAGTTTAGGACCTTGCTTAGAATGTAGCAAGTGGATACTGTCTAGTTTTCATGGGCAAAAAAGCTATAAAATGGCATGGATAGATGTCAGCTGTATTCAAGGGACATCCTGATATCCTTAAGGGGTCAATGTCTGCCTGGTCTGCAGGAACAAGGACACTGACCTCTACCTGTGGAGGTTGCACCAGATACTGGGCCTTCTGTGGCTGATGCCCCAGCAGTAAAGGCTACTACAACAGTGATCTACTTGAATATCTGGTGATATAAGCTCTTAACACAGCTGTACATCCTTAAAGTCTGCAACAATTATTGCTCAAAATAAATAATAATGCAGTTCCCTTCAGGCCATGTGCAGGACAGAAAATTCCAGCAATGCAGTAGAGAACTGTCTAGCATCCTGTTAAAGCTGGTTCAGTGTTCAGTAACTTAACCTTGTAAATACAAAGTTTGTATATTTCTTAAAATGTAAGATTTCTATAACAGTCGTATGGAATACAGCATCTAATGTGGACTAAAAAGTATTCTTTATATAAGCTTTGAATGTAATTTGTAATTTTAAAATCTTCTTAAATAAACTTTCATCACAGGTATGGATGCTGACTGGAGACAAACTTGAAACTGCAACTTGTACTGCGAAAAATGCTCACCTTGTGACAAGAACCCAAGATATTCATATCTTTAGACCTGTAAGTGTGACCCACTGCTTTTGCAAGTGTGTTTATGTTGAGTTCTTCTTGCTAAAAATATACTAAATTTTGAGATTCTTATCACTTTGAAGTGAATAGTGTGTTTGTGGTGTTTGTTTTTAATTTATTGTGTGTGTATATATGTGGAGAGACAATATGTTGCATGCCGAACTTAACAGATTATAAGTTCCGTAAGGTCAGTTCTTGATGGTATTTTGCATATTAACCACTTCCTGTCATAGGATTTACATATTGACAGCATTGCCTTTACTGAAGTTGTCATAAAATGTGCAAGCCCAGCAACTGTATTATCTTGGCACAACAAAAAATTGTACAGCGCTATTACTGTTGATTACTTCCTTAGATTTATCCCTTTATTTTTAACGGGGTTTCCTCC
Source organism: Protopterus annectens (assembly GCF_019279795.1). Classification (NCBI taxonomy): domain Eukaryota; kingdom Metazoa; phylum Chordata; order Ceratodontiformes; family Protopteridae; genus Protopterus; species Protopterus annectens. The sequence goes on along the minus strand of NC_056746.1, from coordinate 1,002,523,560 downwards.
ACTAATGAGCTCTGATGTATTTTATTTGGCTCCGGTCTTTTCGGATTATTTAATTGTCATTGTGTGTTCTCATTACTGTGGCACCATTATCTGTAAAGATTCTTTCTTTTTCTTTATTTTATTAGTTACCAGGGCAAATGAGCCTGTCCCTCTTGGACCCTTTTCAGTAATGAGCCCAGACCCAAGGGCAATATTAAATACAACATACATAGATCACTTAGTGTAGCCAGTCCACATACGCATGATGAACTTACAAGACTGCTTAGAGGCAGCATCAGAATTAGACAGACCTAGAGGTATGAGGCAGGGAGCTTTGCACTAAGACATGGTACTGCCAAATGATGGCGAGTCTTTATTGTTTGACAACACTGAGCAGTGTTCCTAAAACAGCAGGTGCAGGAAAACAGCATTCAAGGATTTTGTTTAATTTTGCTTTCTGTTTCCCCACCCCAGGCCGTGGTAATTGATACACTGCCAGATGTCAAAATACCTGTCGTCTAAGAATAGCTTATTTTGTTGCTTAGGTTTATGTTGCTGTTTTTAATTGGTTTCTGTGAAACCTTGCTATAGGAGAAATTTACTGAACCTAAAATAACCAGCATTTTAGATCCGTAGGTAGACTTTGCTGTAGCATGCTGGTATACGAGTTGCTTATTCCTTTACTCCTTCCTTCCTCTACCGCATGCAGTCAACATACTTTTGGGGAGCAGGCATGGTATTCTCTGATGCTACTCCTTTCCCTCTGTCACTTGCACTTTCAGGTCCCTTCACAGCCATCCTCCCACAGTTATGCAGCTGACAGTAATCCATCCCCTCTAAGTAGAACAGAGAGGTTTGAGGAGGGTTTTGCATGTTCCAAGGTGGGTGGCATCATGGAAAGTGTTAGGATATGTCTGGCAAAAATAAAAAGGGTCACTTCAGCAATAAGAGCATCTAAAAAAATAAATAAATAAAAAGACACCTGTGGAAGTGTTTTTTTTTCTCCTTTCCCTCAGTGGACTAAGAATGCTTTTCTTTATATAGAGATTTTTATAATGAATATACAATACTGACCGCTTTTCATTTTCAGTATGCACTGTTTGAATGGAATTACATTACTTTATCGCATATATAGTATCTACCACAGCTGAGTCAAAAACTGAACTGACTTACTACTGTGTCTGTGGTTTTTCTCCTCTACATTGTTACTAGAACTAAGGTAACAGCAAAAATTAAACGGAGAAAACTAAAGATCCTTTGTAGCATAAAGAATAACAATTGCGAACAAAACCACACAGATCACCACGCTGTGTAACATAAAATGTCAGACTTTTTAATATACTTAAAGCACATAAAAATAAATAAAACCAATAAATAGTACAGAACTTGGGATAAGCACTTTCAGGAAACATCCCTTCATCACATCCATCCATTCAAATGTAATCTTCCACTAAAAAGAAGACTACCATCCAATCAAAATCAATGGAGGGACCTATGACCCTTCAGAATCAGCTTGATTGGTACTATACCATTCAAACTGGGAGGTTTGTCAGCCTATAGATTAGCTATCCAATAAGATTAAATCACCTCAGTCCTATTCACCAAATCTCCACCTCTCATATCTTCTTCCTGTATCTGTAGCACAATAAACAAAAAAGCATGATCTTTGTAGTGCTTAATATGCTGGGCCAAAGCATTATGTGTGTAGAGTCTAGTCTGATGTCACTTTGATGCTGTATAATATGGTCTTTATGCAAACTATTTTTTTTCTCCACATTTTTTACACTTCACATGATATACAACGCTCTTAGTGAGGCAGTCTGCATGTAAATTAGGATGATATGTCCTGTTCGTGATTGGATGTTTGAACTGGTTTTCACTGCTGATATGCTTACAGGCTTTACACCATCCACAAGAAAAAGTACCAATCCTAGAAAATGTGGTAATGCATCCTTTAGAAGACGTATCCTTGCATAACACCCTTTTCAAATTTAAATTATTTCTAAAAGCAAAATCCACCAAGAAGTGTGAATATCTGGATCAGATACACGCACAGATAAACGCGATCACCTGAAAGTTACATTAAAGTATAGTGGTGATATTAATAGGATATGTAACATTGTTAAGGACAATTGGAAGATTCTTTTAACAGATCAAAGTATTAAGGAGGTTGTAGGTGATGCTCCCTATTTTGCTTTTAGAAATAATTTGAATTTGAAAAGGCTTTTATGCAAGGACACTTCTTCTAAAGGACGCATTACTACATCTTCTAGTATAGGTACATATTCTTGTGGGTGCTATAAAGCATGTAAGTATATCAGCAGTGAGAACCAGTTCAAACATCCAGTCATGAACAGGACATATCATAATTTACTTGCAGACTGCCTGACTAAGAATGTTGTATATCTTGTAAAGTGTAAAATCTTTATCCTTTTATGTGGGGAAAACAAATAGGTCACTTAAGGACTATTTTACAACATCAAAGTGACATTAGACTAGACTGTAAGCATAATGCTTTCGCCCAGCATATTAAGCATTACAAGGATAATACTTTTTTGTGCTACAGATACACAAAGAAGGTATGAGAGGTGGAGATTTGGTGAATAGGACTGAGGTGATTTAATCTTATTGGATAGCTAATCAACAGGCTGACAAACCTCCCAGTTTGAATGGTATAGTACCAATCAAGCCAATTGTCAAGGGTCATAGGCCCCTCCATTGATTTTGATTGGATGGTAGTCTTCTTTTTAGTGGAAGACTAAATTTGAATGGATGGATCTGAAGGGATATTTCCTGAAAGCGGTTGTCCCAGTTCTACGCTTTTTATTGGTTGTGTTTATTTTGTGTGTTTTAAGTGTATTAAAAAGTTTGCCACTTTGTTACTCAGTGTGGTGATCTGTGTGGTTTTGTTCACAATTGTTACTAGAAGTGACAGCATTCCATATGTTGCATGATTGTTTTCTTATCAAACCACCAAACAGTTTGATTCCTGTAATTAGGCCTCTGTTGTCATGCATGGCTCTATTCATCTTGACCAGCAGACTGTCATTGCTAAATAATAATCCATCAGTGATGTGTTCATTGGTTTGATGAAGAGACTCAAATCCTATTGGTCATCAAAGAGCTTGATGCCGTGGATCCATTGATGCAACTTAAGGAAGTCTGTGTAGTCATCCAGTTCCTTCTTGAAGGTATGGACTCATGAGCTGAGATCAGATGAGAAGAGGAGCTTACCTCATATATATGGGAATCTCTGACTTAAGTTCTTTTGTGTTCACATAATGGTGGGTTTAGCTAGTAAGTGGGCCCTTCAATGCTTTGCATATTAATCATAGTTCTCCTCTAAGAATGTAATTTGATACAATCGGTGAAAGAGTTGCTGTAGTTTTGGCTATAAGGCAGACTTTGACATTCTTCATTTCTCTCTGTGAGAAACATTCATAACTTTTTTAACTGCATCAGATGGCAAGTGTGTTGGATATAGAACAGGCTGCAGGATTTTATAATTGGTATATAAGTGCTGTATACTGTGGGGCAGTTACCTCCTTGGCACAGATTCAGACAGTGGAGGATCATATGGGCAACTCCATATGCTTTGAGGATGGTAGCATTGTAATGTTCAGTGACATCTTTTTTTCTTTCACTGGTATTCCAGTCCTTTCACACAGCTTCCTAATCCTCCCCTCTGTGATCCCTGATCCCCCATTGTGAAACCCTAAATCCTTCAATGCAGATCCACAATCCTTCTTTTACTGTAGTTAGCTGCTGCAGGCCTATAAGTAAATGTTCTCCAGACAAGGCGATGTATGATATAGAACCCAAGAGCACTATAATGGTAAGTTGAATTACTCACTGTCATATTTTGCTAGCCTAGATTGAGGGAATCAAACCCAGGACAGTAGAATGAATCCTGATTGCAGCTGATAGCATTAACTCTCTGTGCTATTCTATTAGGCCGTGCACATAGTACTGCTTCTCACTACTACTGATCAGCCTGAGCTCATTTGTAATAAATCCTGTAAGAATATGATCCTGGAATGCCAAGTATCAGTTAGAAGTATGTGATTTAGATTAAGATTACACCATGGGAAACATCTTTGTAAAACAGATTTAAAAAGAGTCAGAAACTGGTTTGTTAACTCTGAACCTGTATCCCTGTACAACAGCACCAGAACCTAAGGAGCCATACTCCTCTTTACAAAACAATCACTAATGTCCCATACCCGTACAATTACAGACCCATAAGTCTGACCAGTGTCAAATGCAAAGCCATGGAAAGACTTATCACTGAATTAATCAATCAGGACATAGGGAACCACAAAACTCTAGACCCATCTCAGTTTGGATTCATCAAGGGCAGGTCATGCATACTCAACCGGGTGGATTATTTGAAAAAATCACCAAAGCAATGGATGAAGGCAAAATAATACACACCACATACCTAAACCTGGCAAAAGCTTTGGAGACAATTCCTTACTCAGGCATAGTAGTAAAGCTAAACAAACTGGGAATATACCCTTATGTCACCCGCTGGATTGCCAGCTGGCTCACAGAAGATAGGACACAGTCATGCAGGTAATCAAAACAGGGGAAGTTATCTCCTGTAAGAGACCAGTCGTCAGTGGAGTTCCACCAAGGTTCTGTGCTGTGACCTGTCCTGTTTGACAGCTATTTTTCTGAAGTAAAAGCCAATACAAAAGGACTCTGGCTAACCAAGTTTGCGGATAACTACAAGTTTGCGGATAACTACGAGCTAGGAGCAGTCATTGGATCCCCAAATGGTTTAACCATCCTTCAGGAAGGCTTGCCCCAAATAAATAACTGGTATCAAAATCATGGTATGAAACTACATTCCAAAAAATGCAATTATTGTATCCTTTGGGAAATCTTCTATCCCAGCAAACTATGACATTGACAATATGCCCCTAAGAATTGACACAGTTGTTCAGGATTTGGGAACTTGTGTGGAAAGTGACCTAACTATTGACCAACATGTGTCTGTTGTTGTAAGAAAGTCCTTCTATATTGCACAGCTTATAAACAAAGGAATGTGTCTAAATCTAGAGATTTCATTGTCCCCCTTAACTCGGTCCTTATTAGGCCAGTCAGTAAGTATGATTCCCCCTTTGGCTTGCATCTGTCCAGACACATATACAGCAACTGGAACACTCGCAGAGGCACTTTACTAAAAGGATACAAGGCCTAAATAACATGTCCTAAATAGTGTGACTCAAAGCCTTGTCACTTTATTTGGTATCCTACAGACTGTTAAGTGGTGACTTGTGTCTGGCATACAAGGCATCCTCTGATCCATTACTGATGTATTTACTGCATATCAGCAAGTCAAATGGCATCAGAAATACTCAGTCTAGGGATCTAAACCTCTTCTGCAACATCAACAAAACAGTTTGGGGAGACAGGTATATTTTGCAGAGGTTACTGTTGCTATGGAGCAGACTCCCCATCCACATAAAATAAAATTTATCCTGTCCATTTTCAACAACAACTTAGATCTGTGGATGTGAAACAGCAAATTTACCCTAGGACTGCCTCCAGTACTACTAAAGGACAAATGCAGCTCCTAAGTGCTTTGTCTCATGCATGGATCCCCTCAACTCATCTATGTTATGATCTCAGTTATTCACATTAAAAGTAATATATAATTTAGTTATTTGTTTGACATTTTTTTACCTGGAAAGTTCGTCTGGGTCAGAAAGAACATTTTCAGCGGAGGCTCAGGGAGAAAAACTCCAAATGCAGGCTGTAATGTTGTAACATTAAACAGATAAACATATTTAAAAGAAAAATAACTTATTACATATCACATTACATGTTACATATTGCATATCACATTGCATTACATATTACAAATTTATTTTTTTATACAGAGGTAATGGAGTAGAGAAAGATGGAGAGATCAAAGGGAGGGAGGGATAGTTGGAAAGCTAGAGAGGTTGTATAGTAAAGAGGGTGATAGAGGGAGATTAGCCTGGGTCAGTGCATGAAGCACAGCAAAGAGTTGAACAAGTGTTATCTAAGTGTGGTTTTGAAGGCAGTAGGTTAGTAGTAGTTGTCACAGTTAGTGGGAGTGAGTTCCAGACTTTTGCTGCATAGTGGTATTTATAGGCCTTGTCCAGCTGTCTTGGAGGGGTTGGTTATACTGAGAAGCTCTTTATCTGTAGGTCTAAGTGTTCTGTTAGGGTTGTAAGGTTGGATGATGTTTATAGCTGGACAAGCTTGGGGTTTGTAGACCATGTTGTGAAGTGTGTTAGTAGTTGGGAGTATAGTAGGTGGTGGGGGAATTCTAGCCAGTTTAGTTTTTGTAGTGATATACAGTGATGTGTTCTAGTTTTTGAGTTAGTAGCAAACTTGGCCACTTTAATACAGCACTGTTCCATTTTGGTTCTGAAGGAGCTGTGTAGGTTGGTAAGTATAGGTGCACCATAGAGTAGGGAGGGTAGAATGAAAGTTTTGGCGAGGGTAATTTTGATTGAAGACTTTATGTTGTGTTTGTGTCTGTAGAGCATGCCCAGTTTCTGTTAGGTTTTCTTTGTTTTGTTGAACATGCAGATCAAACCGTAAGTGATCATCTATGACAACACCTAGCAGTTTGTCATGGTGAGCAATTTCAATAGTGCTATTATCAGCGAAGAGAATTTTGAAGTAGTTTAGATCAGTAGTGCAGTTTTTTAGCTGAAAAAAGGAGGAGCTTGCCTTTTTGGGGTTTAAGAATAGTTGGCAGTCAGTAAGCCAGGATTCAACAACAGAAAAAGTTTGTTGAGTATCATAGAGAAGCTGGGGTAGTGTGCGAGAGGTACATATTATTGTGGAATCATCAGCATATTGTTTGAATGTTCCACTAGTAAAGGCAGTATGCAAGTCATTGTCAAAAATATTAGAGTAAGGGGCCCTAAGGTGGATCCTTGTGGGACTCCGGTGGGGTTTAGTAGAAAGGGGAGGTAACATTTGACCATCTTACTGCTTGTTTTCACTCATGTAGATAATTGTGGAACCATTTTAGTGTAGGAGGGATAATTAAGTTGGAGAGCCTTTTCAAGAGTAGAGTGTGACATGCTGTCGAAGGCCTTTGAGAGGTCAAGAAATAGAGCAGTAACTTAGCAACCTGTGTCTCTGGCTTTGCTTACCAATTCAATGAAGGCTAGGAGGGCTGTTGATGTGCTGTGATCAGGATAAAAACTATGCTGTGCGCTTGTAAGTAGGTTGTTATTTTGTAAGTATCTCATGAGTTGAAGATGAATACATTTTTCCAGTGTTTTGGAGATGGGAAGAAAGTATGGCTATGTATCTCATGAGTTGAAGATTAATACATTTTTTCCAGTGTTTTGGAGAAGGGAGAAAGTATGGCTATGGGTCAAAAGTTTCATTTCAGTGGAGTTACCTCCTTTATGAATGGGGATGATAGGGATCTTTTTCTGTGTGTTGGGTAATGTGGATTCAGATGTTGAATGATTGATCAGGATGCTACCTGGGTATGCTATGGAGTCTGCTGCTAATTTTAGGTATAAGGGGGAGGTTATCAGTAGAGGTGGAGCAGGGTTTGAGTTTGTGGAGTAGTCTTTTTTTGAGGTTCATAGGTATTGGTTGAAGAGAGAAAGTAGGATGGTTCTTGGAAGGCGCTTTTGTACAGTGGAGGTGAGGAGGGTCAGGGCTAGGTGAAGGAACATTATTAGGCGCACTTAGAAATGAAGAGGGGCAGGTGTGGGAGATTTTAGTGATAAGATCAGCTATATATTTTATTAATTGGATGTTAACAACCATGGGATAGTTAAGGCCAGTCTGTAGCCAAATGGGATAGGTTATTTCAAGCACATAAAATGAAAACTGGCTAGGCTTAAAATGGCCCACAATGGCAGCTAGCCTAGTACCAACCTATGAACCTATACTTTAAAACTGATAGTTACTACATGTTTTCAGTAGATGCTTTTAAGAAATTAATTGGTCATTGAGGAGAATAATAACCTCTGGGATATGCAGTGGCAAATCCTGCCCAAGTATGCACCTCTCTTACCCAGCATCAGCCAAAATATACTCAGTGAGTACAACTGCATAGGAGTGATTGAACATGTATAGATACAAGTATAAATTTCACTTATTCAACAAGTGCAAAGGTTTTAATGCATTAAGCACTTTGTCACACACACTGTCAATAAAAAGCTCTCTGCAATCTGACATGAAACATGCTGATTCAGCAAGTATTACGATTTTAAGACATTCATAAACATAAAAGCAGTCTGATACTGCTTAGGGAGCAGCCCTTCTTTATTTGGATCCACTTTAAAATAAATGGCCATACAGCTACTCACCTTACAACCTGTTAACATTTTGAAGCATTGAAAAGTAAAGCACTTAGAAGCATACTGTAAGTGATTGAATGTCACAGTAGTGTTACATTTTCTTATTTTGTACTGCACAAAAGTATGAACCAGACTGTACAGTCACAATGTGAGGCAAAGGAGTATTCCCCCACCAACACTGCCCAAACTTAGTGATGGTAGTTTGTCATGAGATGCTGTAAAGTGAAGGAGGTGTTGAGGAGAGAGCAACACACTCACATACGAAGACCATCAAATGTTCATAAGTATATACTAGGCTAATGACCATCAGGGATTTTATAAGCCTAGCAGTGTAGTGCCACCCAGTTATGTCTGTATGTATCATGGGCATTTATTAAGGGGGGGGTATGTTTAATCAAGACAGTTTCCAACCTGCATCTGGTCACGTTAATAGCTCCGAGAATATTTTTTCACTTGATGCCATTCCACCTGGGCAAGAGCAACTTTGGGAACTGCATATTGATACTGCCAATGCTTTTGTGACTCAAACGGGCTCTATGATTATAAATTTGGATCAGTGGCTAAACCAGGACATATTTTGTCCTTTTCTACAGTTAATACATCGTCAAGTGAGGTATCCTTGGAGGCATATAGGGATTGTTGACCTGATATCGTAAATTGCAACAGGAAAACTTTTACTTTAGAAAGTGCATTAAATGCCGACAAGTAGCAAAAGGTCTGCGATGATGGAAATATCCAACAGGACTTATCGAACACTCCCCCTTTACATAGTGAACTACTGGAAATGTTCGATAGACATGGTTGCGAATTGTTAATGAAACACAACACAAAAGAGATGGAGTAAATGTGTGTGGAGATTAAAAGATGGACTCTGTTATTACATAGGAATAGGATACCAGTTTCTATCAATATAAAGTTCCGTATGATGATATATTTCTGGATATTGGTAAGATGTGTACTATTATTCAAAAACATAAACATCGCAAATTAGAAAGGGACTGACTGGCTTATACAAATGGGAAAGCTTATCCTAGGCCGCCTGAAGGTCAGTAGAGCTCAGCGATGAGTCAAGATTTAACTGCCATGGGGCATCATGAACAGCAGGCATTGACAGAACCATCAGTTTATCACCAACAGCCGCTTCCAGACTGGTGTTTTCAACAATGGTCCAAGAGAATATGCAAAAAGACTGCAAATTCCAACAGTGGTTCTATGGAGTCGACTCACTCTCTGAGACGACAACAGAGGGCCATTTCTTATGCCAACAGGAGACCCTGGCAGAACTGGTAGGTCCAATTTATGAAGATAATTCCTTTGTGGTGGTTTGTAACACTACAGGGGATTTCAGTGTATATAACTACAGTAGTTTTGACATTACCAGAGCACGTGCATATTTATTCAGTAAGGGGTTAACCTTTGTCACTACTAGGAGGGTAGATATCACTAAAGTTATTATTGATTTGAAATTGTTTACAAGAAAACTTAATTTAGTCGTTATGTTTGGGGGAACTATGCATCAAACTGACATGGTTCAAAATTACTTAAAATTGCCAATCCTGATTTATTGCCTATTTTTAAAACCTTTGAACAAGTGTGTGAAATGGATTTAAGGTATTTACTATCACAACCTGCCCAACACTATGTACCTAATTAAACATCAAGCCAGTGACAACTTATGGATGATATTAAGGCTGTGGGTGGTCTTAGGTTCACACATCCTGTCAAAGGTGGGGGCTTGATAATTATGGATCAAGTGGATTACAGTCAGCATATGTTACAAATTGTATATGATGACACTATGTGGAATCCTCTATCAATGAGATTAATATCTCCTATAAGAAGACTGATTATTTTCTTCAAGGTATGTTGACTCAAGGGAAAATTACACCAACAGAATTTAAGTTTATGGATAACAGTACTCCAAGACTGGCTACTATCTTTGGTGTACCAAAAATCTATAAGGATCTGCATGACCCATCCTTGCACCCTATTTTAGTTGCAGAAATTCAAAGACCTATTATATGGCAAAATTTATTGATTCTCAATTGAAACATCACTTGTTCAGTGTTGATCATATATGCTGGGACTCTTGTGATTTCTTTGTCCAAGTGTAACCAGTTGGGCACCTTTCAGGATGGTATATTTCTGACTAGAGACGTCAAGGATCTTTTCACATGTATCCCACACAAAGTTGGCATAGAGTGGTTTACTGAATGTTTTTTACTGATTATGTTGCCTATAGGGTAAGATAGAATAAATATGTTAGCACATTTATTAGAACTAGTGTTGCATAACTTCATTTATTATGAAGGGCATTATTTTAAGCAACTTAAAGGGGTAGCCATGGGCTACCCTTGTGGGCCCTTGTATTCCAATGTTGTGATGGCCATTTGGGAACATCGTTACTTGTTCAACAGCCCTTATTTTTGTTATATAAAATTATATGTCCATTTCTCGAATAATTTATTTATTGCATGGAGTGGCCCTGAGGATGGGATTTCATAATTTATTGATTATATTGATGGAGCCACTGAATTTTTACAATTCTTATCAAATTGCTTATGATGCTGTTGCATATTTAGATGTTTTATTGTTTAGGAATGTTAGAGAATTGCTTAAAATCCCGGATTTTTAGAAAGAATGTCACCCCCCCCCCCCCATGTAAAAAAAAAAAAAAAAGGCAGTTATAAAAGACCAGGTGGTATTAGCAGCAAGCATAATCACTGATTTTAAAGATTTTCAGTGAGAATGTGATTTTATAGATAAGATGTTTCTCAATAAAGGATATCTTAGTGCCCTGGTAGAATCATTAAAGTTTGAAGTTACAGATAAAGGGGTGAAAGGGCAATATGTATAGATATTATTGCCTCCACGTAGTAATGAAGTGGATTCTAAGGAATTTGGTGGGCTAGGGTGCCAAGGTCCTCTTGATTTTTCAAATAATTTACTTTGAGGGCCAAGGAGAGGAAGACCTAAGATGTTTGGACATATATGATGCACCTACCTCATCATCTGTTGTAAAAGTCAGGGGAGGTAAAACTCCATTAGGTATTGGTAATGAGAATATACCCCCTTAGGCTGTAAGAGTATAGATGGAAACGCTTTAATTACCACTTTTTCTCTTGACAGCAATGATGTAATGGATATTCTACAGAAGAATTGGGCTCTTATAGCAGGTGATAAAGAAGTGATTGCCAAATTGGGGCCATGTCCTAAAGTGGTTTATAGGAGGGATAGGAACTTCAAAGATTAGTGTTACAGTTTAACATCCTTCATTGAAAAACAAAAGGGCAATATGGTATGTGTAATCAGTGCAATTTTATTTTTGAATGTAATCAAATCATCCTAGGAGGAAAGTGGGTTGTAATTTCAAGTTGTTATACAAAAGGTGTGGTTTATGCTGCAAAGCGTATTGCTTGCCTGGTGATGTTCTTCATGTTTCACTGTTGCAGTCATTACACTTGGGTTATCCTGCTGGCAGGCTACCCTCAGTCGGCCTGAATTCCAAAGTCTAGGTCCGGCATCGGCAGCTGTCGCCTCTTCCCTGACGTCAGTGTGCCAGGGGTATAAAAGATGCAGCCGACGCCATTTTCTTCAATCTTTCTTGCCGCGCGGTGCCCGAAGCATAAGCAGTTCGCAAGTGCCGGTCGACCGACTCCTGAGATTTTCTTGCTCGAATTTCAGATCCGAAGTCTTCATTAAAAGCTAAGTACCCCGTTGGGGAAACCTTTTTCTTCCTCCAGACCGATGTCAGAAAAAGGTAATAATTGTATTTCTTGTGGGAAGCAAATACCTCATAAGGACTTTCATTCTTACTATATTCCTTGCCTAGGCCTTGACCACGACATTGCTAGTTGTCGGTTTTGTGCTAGATTTAACCAATGCACTATTAAGCGTCGGTACGATTTTGCATTACACTATTTTGGCAGAAGATTTAATTATACGATGTCGTTGGATAGCCAACCGACTACCGGAATTCACAAGAAACTCAAAGAAAAGGACAGGCATCCGAGGTGCAAAATCGATGACGAAAATTCTTCTAAGCCAGTCGCTGGTTTGCCGGTTCTCAGTAAGGCACCTTCGCAGCCCCTGATGCCTGCTACTTTAGACCCGCAGGCCGCTACCGACTCCCACGTGGAGTCGACTAGGCCACTGGAAGCTCAAGGTATTGGACCTTCGGAGACTATTCCCTCAGATGGGTCCGGAGCCGCTGAGCAGGCATCGGCTTCTGAGGGTGTTTTCAGACCTACTCAATTATACATTAAAACGACTTCAGCTTCAAAGGCAAAGGCTAAAGCACCTTTAAAGACAAAGAAACAAGTACAACAGCCTCATGGACAGGCCTCCATGCCCACAAAACAGATGCTGAAAATGGCCGAAGACTTAATTACTTTGATCAGGGGTTCCCATCCCTCCACCTGATAAAAGGCCTAGGCAAGAGACAGAATATGAATCTTCAGATCAGGTTTCCATTTCATCTGATTCCTCTTCTGATCAGGAATACTCTCTTCTTCCCTATGAGGATTCTGATGCTGAAGAATCTATCCCTTCAGCCTTTCCTCCTGAGGATTACTCTTTTGGGGAAACCTTGCATACCATGAGGGAGCATTTCCACTGGGAGAGCCAAGATTTTTCAGAATCTAAGAAAAGGCTCAGAGACTTCCTTTTACTACCACAACACAGGCCCCTAGCTATTCCACCTGTGTTAGACATTGTAGATGATGTATTTTCAGAGTCCAGTCTGACCCCTGACTCCTTACCTCCAGCTCCTGTTAAGCCGGACAGGTACTACAGGGTTCCTGACTCTTAAATAAATTCCTTTTCAAAAACCATGCTGCTGACCCAGAAACTCTCTCAGGGTCCCAAAGGGGTCAAGGCTTCCACTGCAAAAAACCATACCCCCTCTGACAGGGATTCTAGGGCATTGGACAGATGGGGAAAAAGATTTACACTTCTGCTACCTTGGCTATAAGGGATTTAAATTGCCAGTTTCATATGCTCAAATATCAGCAATATATTATGTCACTGCTTAAACAGAAAATGTTGATAAATTCTGAATGTGCAGAAAACAAAGAAATACAGGATTTATTGCATGCAGCTGAACAAGTTGGAAAGCATACTTTGCAATGTGGTTTTGATTCTTTGGAGGCCTCCTGCAGGGCCGCTGTTACAGGTTCTGTCATCAGGAGGCATGCTTGGTTAAAGGAACAAAATCTGCCTGATCATGTCAAAGCAAAATTATTAGATGCTCCATTACAGCATGATACCTTGTTTGGTGTTAAAGCAGAAGAGGTGTTAAAGAAAATGGAGGACAAAGCTAAATCTATGCAAATGGTTAAAGATTTCTTACAGGTAGCCTCCATTATTTAGCAGACACTGGCCTACGAAGAATTGGTCCTTTCCAGTGTCAGACAGACCACAAAGGGGCAGATACAGACACCCGAGAGGCAGATCACAGCCCCAAGGTTCGTACAGGTCTAAACAATGGGGTGCTTCTACCTCCAAAAGTGCAGAAGACAAATCACAGCCATACAGGAAACAGTCCCAATGACTCCCCCCTGCCTGCACCAAAACTAGCACTTTTTTTCTCAAAATTGGCACATAACCCAGGACAAATGGGTCCTAAACATAGTGTCACAAGGCTACAAGTTTCACTTCCATTCCCTGCCAAGGACAAACGGTTGGCCAGACCTGCCAAAAAATCAATGGGCAGAGGCACAAAAGCAAGTCTCATCCCTCATGGACATGAGGGCCATTCAACTAGTACCAGAGCCAAGAGCAGGGACAAGGATTTTATTAAAGACTGTTCTTGGTACCAAGAAAGGACAAGACCTGGAGACCAATACTGGACCTATCTATTCTAAACACATATCTGGATATACCAAAATTCAAAATGTTGACTCTACAGCAACTTCTGCCCTTGCTGGGCAAGAAGGCTTGCCTTGTGACTTTAGACCTAAAAGAGGCATACCTGCATGTCCCAATCAGATAAACATGCAGAAGACACCTCGTATTCAAAGCTGGCTTTATGCACTACCAATTCTCTGCACTGCCCTTTGGCTTATCTACTGTGCCCAGGGTCTTCACAAAGTCCCTGGCACCAGTAATTGCATTCTGCAGACAAAGAAGAATACAAATATATCCTTGCTTGGATGACTGCCTCATTCAAGCAGAGAACAAGGACATTCTACTACAGCATCTGGCATTTTTAGAGAGATTTCTAACAGGCCTAGGGTACACAGTCAACAAAACGAAATCAAAACTAGTACCCTCTCAAGAGATAATATTCCTGGGTGCAAGCTTAAATACAACTGCCCAGATGGCTTATCTCATGCCAGACAAACAAAGGCAACTGACTACCTATTTCAATCTGTTGGCAACAAAGGCCCAGTTATCTGCAAGAACAATTCTGCAGGCTTTGGGCTTCATGACATCCTGCATTCTACTAATTCCATATGCGAGACTGCATATGAGGAAACTTCAGTGGTACCTAAAAAAGTGTTTGGACTCAACATTGCCACAGCCTGGAAACAATAATTACCCTCATTCCCTGCCTGCAACAGGAGTTTCGATGGTGGGCAAAGGCCTGTCACCAGAACAAGGGACAGCCATTCACTTTATCCCCAGCCAGGCAGACATTAATAACGGATGCATCAGATTATGCCTGGGGGCCCACATGGCAGGAAGATGTATTCAAGGCACATGGTCCGCAAACCAAATGCATCTACATATCAATCAAAAAGAGATGCTAGCTGTTCAGAATGCCCTGACAGCCTTCAAGGACCTACTTCATCCGGGACAACAACTGATAGACAAACAACACCACTGTCATGTGGTATATAAACAAGCAGGGAGGCACTCACTCTTACCCCCTTTGCAGACTAGCCATGACTTTGTGGGACACAGCATTTGACTTATCAAGTACATCTGCAGGCACAATTCCTGCCAGGAAAGATAAATACTCTGGCAGACGAACTAAGCAGAAACCTCATGGAACCCTATGAGTGGAAATTGGATCCACAAGTCTTCAGCATGATAACAAGGAAATGGGGATGCCCGGATATAGATCTATTTGCCTCTCCTCACAACTACCAACTAAAAAGATTCTGCACAAGGACTTATCACAGACAAGCAAGGAAAGTGGACTCAGTATCTTTCAGCTGGAAAAGTTTAGCAGTATATGCCTTTCCTCCACTGCCTCTCCTTCCCAAGGAACTCCTAAAGGTCAGACAAGAGAAGCCAAAGATGATGCTGATTGCCCTAGACTGGCCCCGCCAGTACTGGTATCCAATCCTAAGGAACTTGTCTCAATGCCCAGCTTGGACCTTGCCTCAAATACCTCATCTACTATCCCAACAAAACAATCAGATCCTGCACAGCCAACTAAAGACCTTAAATCTGGCAGCATGGCGGATAATGTAGTCATACAAGACGCACCTCTCACTAAAGCTGTGATGGATGTCATTTTGGAGGCCGACTGAGGCCAGCAGGATAACCCAAGTGTAATGACTGCAACAGTGAATACACTCTAACATCTACATTTATGGTAAGTGTACACAACTGTACTTTTTATGTTAGGAAAACTGAGCGCAAACTTAAGCAGCGCATTTATGAACATAATTATGAAGTTCAAAGACTGACTAAAAACTAATGCATTATTTAAGTATATAAATGAATGTGCCAACCATTAATTTAGGTTTGTTGTGTTAGAACGTGTAAAACTGAACCCTGGAGAAGGCCCTTGGAATATTTTATTAGAGCAACGTCAATTGTGGTGGCAAATATTTCTTAGTGCGTCGGTTTATCATGGCCTTAATGAGATTATTTCAATTTCAACTGTTTTAAAAATCATAATTTATAACACATGATGTATTAAATAGGGAGTTATCTTAATTCAACTTTTTTAATATTTTTCTTTTAATAATTAAAGTATATTTTATGCACTGATGGGTTGAATAAGATGATGCAGCTGTGGGTTAATGTTGGTAGGGTTTGTTATATATTGTATTTATTTAATTTTAAATTTGTATCTTTAAAATTTAAAATAGTCACATGAGGAAATCATATTTATAGAAGTCATATGACCTTCTTTTAAGATGTCTGAAGAAGCCCGGTAATATCAGTTGAAAGTGCTTCAATAAACAAGTGCGTTTTGGGCTATCTTCTGTTTTTATGTATGGAAGTTTCTAGAGGGTGTGTGCGTGCGTGCGCGTGTGTGTGTGTGTGTGTGTGTGTGCGTGTGTGCGTGTGTGTGTGTGCGTGTGTGCGTGTGTGCGTGTGTGTGTGTGTGTGTGTGTGTGTGTCAGTTTGGACATTACTGTCTGCCTGTGTTTATCAGAGACATGGGGGTCAGACCCAGGTTGGATTTTCCCATCCATTGTTCAAGGGAATGCTTAAATAGGGTTAGGGATGGTCTCTGCTTCACGTGGACTGGAAGCTTTTTCCAGAACATGGAAATCCTGTGAGATACCCATATGTCTCACCAACATGTCTTATTTATTTCACAAGCAATAAAAGATGCAATGGGATCTGAGCCCATACACAGGAGATCAGCAGTCATTTTGCTACATTACTTAACCAGTTCAGCTCTGTAACATAACAGATTGATAAGGTTGTACTCACACCAGAGGTCTTTGCAGTAGCGTATATGATAGCTAACAAAGTGTCAGAGGCTGGGGGACAGTTATTTATTAAGTGCAGCACTAGATAAAATGTCTACAATATATGAAGAAATTTGTAGTACTAAATCAAATGCCACAGTAGCTGCATCAGTAATGAAGTATATACATACATACATATATATATATATATATATATATATATATATGTATGGATCCTAGGACTTTTGATCGAAAGCTCAAAAGTCCAAATCCATAATTACTGAACACACTTTAACAAAAGCTCTTTCACCGAAAAAGCGCTTTCGTTAAAGTATGCCAAAAAAAAAAAAACATTAAATCTACTGCTATGCAAGGGGGAAGCCCCCCTGCCCCCCCATTAATATTCTCACTCCGAGGTCGCACCACAGTGGGGAAAAAGGAATTTTCTCTTATCCGCACAGTAGTACGATCTGCACAACAAGCATACTTACCCGAAAGTGTTGCTTCGGTGAACAGCACTTTCGGTTAAGTATGTTCACCAAGTGAGGCTTCGGTGGAAAGTGCAGTCGGGGAGCTGTATGGATCCCATATATATATATATATATATATATATATATATATATATATATATATATATATATATATATATTAGACCTGTGCAAAAAAGTAACGTAAAATAAAAAGATAGGTTTTACTTCTTTGCAATTACTACTACTTCATAAAGATGTCTTAAATGTAAAACCATATTAATTTTTTTGTTGATGTAACATCTTTTAATTTAAACAAGCAGCTTTGCAATTTTAAATTATGACATTTCTTTGCAGAATCAGAGTACCCTTCCTGTCCTGTTAAGAAAGGAATATAAGTCTTGGACCTTATAAAACAAAATGATGTCCAGTACCATGTTTAGTTCAGCCTTTATGGTTAAGCAGTTTGCCATCAGGCTGGATCAGTTGAGGTCAGTCTGGTGGTCAGACTGAATGGGGAACCTATAACTGCGTGCAATCACTGAAGTATAGTGCTGTGAGTACGCTAATCATAATATTAGATGTCTGAGGTCATTGAAACAGTAGCTCACAGCATGTAGGGAACTTCTGTTCATTTTATCCTTACTTGTATGTTCCTTTGAATAGACCAATGTTGGACTTCTGCCATTGTCATTGGTCTGACATCAGATGGCATACGAGTCTTACGTAAGCAGCATGAGTGGGTACTCTGAGTTCCTTTGAACAAGTAACCACAGTAGGGTAGGGTACTTACAACTGATGGCTTTTACCAATAGAACAAGTGAATAAGTATTATGAACTGTATGCCATAACTTGTACTAACCAGCACCAGCAGCAGGAAGTGTTTGAAGAAACTCCAGAAGAGGGATGAGGAGGGAGTGGTGTTTATCTTTACGGCTACGTTGATGTCTCCCTTGGAGATCCACTGCTTTGGTGAACTTGTTCATAAATGTACTTGTTTTACTTCAAGTGAGGGTCAATGTAGTCAGTAAATTACAACATTTGGGTGGAATTCAGAGCTGTAAATGCAAATCCAGGGTGGTGTAAAATTAAAGATCCCCCTGTAGCACAAGCATACTAAAACTAGAATGTGTCTAATATGCAGCTCTGTGAACAGAAACCTTTGTGTCTTGAACAGAAACATGTTAAAATATCCTGCAGAAGTTACTGCAATGCTAGCAGAATCAGTCTTGAATGGGACCTTTCAGTGTTTTACTGTATGTCTCAACACAAAATGCGATTCACTGGATCAACCTCTTTAACAGATTTAGTAATACTGACGTTGCTTGCCGTTAATGGAAGAAACCGAGATGATCACATTTTTTAAAAAAAAAAAAGTAATTCTGCTGTAGTATCTTGGGTTTATGTGAAAACCCAGTGTGTAAAGGAGGTAATGTTAAGTTGTCAATCTCGCCTTCATTCTTGCTTGATGGGTTCAGAGCCGATCCTCGGCTCCAACTCGGCACTTTGCTAAGCTCGAGAGTCACTTTTACCAGCTCGAGGCAGCCCCATATCCCATGATGCAAGGCGGTAAGTACCCAGATCTCGTTTGCCGCTTCGCTGATGAGGTCCTCCTTTTGCCAGCTCCTGGTAAGTGTTTAAAATAATGCTATTTTGCCCCTTTTTTACTTTAAAACTTTATATTTAACGTTTTTAGTTTAAATTAAGTCCCTTTCTGACTAGAAAATCCCTCACTCCTTAATCTTTTTAGTCAGGCCTTCTCCCCTCCCATCCCCCCACTTGTTAGGGTGTGTGTGTGTGTGTGTGTGTGAGAGGTTAGTTATCTGATTTTTTTGGGGATAACTGTTTCTTGGGACTGTGTTGTGTGTGTGTTTTTTGCAACCATGTCCAAGGAAAGGGTCTCAGGCTTTAAGAAGTGTGACTCGTGCTGTCAGAAGATGTCTCTGACAGACGGTCACACTTCTTGCCTATACTGCCTGGGACCTCTCCACCTGCAGGACTCCTGTGCAATTTGTCATTCCTTTAGCCAGAGAGTCCTGCAGGAGAGGAGAAACAAATTGATTTTAAGGGGCCTACTTAAACCGGAGGGCTCTCCGGCTAAGTCGGCTCCGAGTAAGACTTCCAAGTCTTCCAAGGCCCAGGCTTCTGTGTCTAAACCTGCGGCCTCGGTTCCGACTCTTTCAGAGTCGAGATCGGCTCCGGCTGGAGCCGATCCTGGTTTGCACAAACCTTCAGCACCGATGGCTATCGGTGCCGATACTGGTTCGGTCACATCGGTGTC
This sequence comes from Protopterus annectens, assembly GCF_019279795.1. Classification (NCBI taxonomy): domain Eukaryota; kingdom Metazoa; phylum Chordata; order Ceratodontiformes; family Protopteridae; genus Protopterus; species Protopterus annectens. The sequence continues at coordinate 1,002,503,918 of NC_056746.1, read as the reverse complement.
GGCTCCGATTGGTTCCGACCACCATGTGGCTCAGGCTTCGGTGTTGGCGCCGACCGGCTCCGACACCCTTACCTTTATGTCTGTATCGGCTCCGGCCGGAGCCGATGCATCGAGACCTTCTGTCGGTGCCGAATAGTCTTCGGCTCCGACTGCATCCATGGGTTCGTCGGCTCCGATGGTTCCTTCGAGGAAGAGGTCCAGGTCCCCTTCCTTGGAACCGATACTCTCGGCTCCGGCCTCACCCCTCCTCTCGGAACGGAGCCATCGGACCCGATCATCTAGGTCATCCAGGCTTTCTGACCATGATTTAGAGAGGGTGGTCAGTAGATTATTAAAATCACAGGCACTGGCCCAGATGCTACATAGTCCGTCTCAACAGACGACTATTAGTCCACACCCCCTTGCAGTTCCTCCTTCGACTCTACCTCAGAGTTTGGAGCTGGAGTCTTCGGGAATAGTTTCTGCTATGGCTGAGGGACAGATACCCCCCCCCTTCTGCTCCCTCAGCCTCTACTCTTATCTTCTCTTCGAGACCTTCCTTAAAGGGATTCGGTGGTCGGGCTTCCCTGGTCTCCTCCGAGGGGGTGAGTGGCATCAGACCCTTGTCCGACCCCACTCTTCCCCTTGGAGCCTCGGCCTTGGTGAGCTCGGCTCCGACATCTGCCTCGAGCCTTCCCTTCGGTGGGCCCTGGAGTTCCGGTTTCTTGAACGGGTTCTCTCGGACCTCCCTGGGAGGGAGCCGAGGTGATGAAGAGTGTGCTGGCCACTGGACTCAGTCAGCAGTCTATTCCCTTAGCTCCTCCTCACGGTGCCTGACGATATCTCTGCCATCTCTCTTGCTCCCAGACCCAGAGATCCTCCGCCTCAAGTTTCCCCACTGGGAAGAACCCCCTCTTCCGAGGATTCTCCTGATCAGTCAGGGGATCCTCCACGAAAGAGGACTTGTAAGAGGAAACACGTAGACTCCCCCGAGTCTATCACTTCAGATACCGACTTAGATGAGTCGGAGGGATCCCCAAGATCCCCCTCTGAGGATGTCTCCTTTTCAGACATCCTAGAACTCCTTAAACAGAGGGGAAACTGGCCCTCCAATAATCCCTCTGAGGATGAGTCGGTATACCTGGAGGCGTTTGGATCTCGGCCCTCCACCTCCTGGGTGTCTCCGCCTTTCGACCCCCTTATGCAGGTTATTGCTCGAAAGGCGTGGGCTGCTCCTGACTCTGTAGAGCCAGTTCCTAGGAGGCCTTCTAAATTTATTACTGCCCCTTCGGACAAGCAATTCCTTACGAAAGGTGTCCCTGCTGATGCCATGGTGGTGGCGGCTGCCACTAAGAAGGAACTTGCAGATCCTTCCGTACCTGTCCATCCTCCTAATAAGGACTCTAGGACCATGGATAGGTATGGTAAGCGGATGTTTTCTTCAGCGACCTTTGCTATGCGCTCGCTGAACTACTTATGCCACTTCACCAGACTCCAAAGGGACATCCTTAAGGAGCTAGGTGAAGTAGTACAGGATCCCACAGCTGCAGGGGCTCAAGAAAAAATTGCTTCGCAGCTAGGAACCCTTAATTCTATTGCTAACTCCTCCATGCGACTGATATCATATGCAGCAGATGGAGCGAGTAGGGCCGCAGGTACAGGTGTGGCTCTTAGACGCCAAGCCTGGATGCGGCTCTGTAATTTTGCAGATCCCTTTAAGGCGTCCTTCACAAACTCTCCCTTTGATGGGTCAGCTTTGTTTGGCCCTCAAGTGAAGGAAACATTGACCAGGTGTGAGCAGGACGGCAAGACTCTTTCTGCTGTAGGGGTCCATTTTTCCACCCCTTCTAGACCTTACCCTAAAGGACAGAAGGGTGGCAAAATGTGGTTCCGCAAATCCCAAGGAGTCACACGGATACACGTGGTCAGTTTACCCCTAGAGGCAGAGGGGGTAACAATAACAGACGCCGCTCTAGAGGCAGAGGGGGTCCACAAAACCAGGGAAGCAGAGAGCCTCTCTCTGACAAGCCCTTTCAGCATCCCTGAGATGTTGCCCGACTGTCCATCCTTGGAGGCAGTCGGGGGAAGACTATCGCTGTACCCAGAAGCCTGGCATTCCCTCACTCAAGACAGATGGGTACAGTCGATCATATCCGAGGGTTACAAAATTCCTTTCGAGGAAAGCCCTTTTCTCACTCAAATTCCCTTCCAGATGTACCACCCGGTCTAAGGGAAATTGCAGAGTTAGAAGTATTCAAACTTCTACAAAAAAGAGCCATTCAGCCATTTACAACAGACCATTCAGAGCCCGGAATCTACTCAAGGTTCTTTTTGGTCCCCAAAAAGACGGGAGACTGGAGACCAATATTGGATCTCAGCAGACTCAACAAGTCTGTGAGAAAGACAAGATTCCGAATGGTCACACTTCAGTCAATTCTGCCCTTCCTAGAGAAGGACAACTGGATGTGCTCAATAGATCTTCAGGATGCGTACTATCACATAAAAATTCGCAGGCGCTCCAGAAGGTTTCTCCGCTTTCGGCTGGGGTCCAGTCACTTCCAATTCAGAGCCCTGCCCTTTGGTCTCACTACAGCCCCCAGAGTGTTCACCAAATGTATGGCAGTGGCCATGGCTCACCTGAGACGTCAAGGATTCCAGGTGTTTCCGTATCTAGACTACTGGCTCCTTTCAGCCACCACCAGGCATCAACTTCTTCAAGCCAGGGATTACACAATAAATCTTTGCACTCAATTGGGAATTTCCATCAACTACGAAAAATCCTCCTTATTGCCCTGCCAGTCTATTACTTTCATAGGCGCAAACTTAAACACTGTTCGGATGTCAGCTACCCTCACAGATCAAAGAATCTCAGACATTCAAAGTCACGTGAGGATCATTCTAGCCAGCAAGAAAGTACAGGCCAGAATGGTTCTAAAGGTGTTGGGCCTCATGGCTGCGGCCATTACCCTTCTTCCCCTGGCCCGCTTCTACATGCGCCTGCTTCAGTGGATGTTGTTCACTCAGTGGTCTTACCAACAACTTCCGATGCGTCACCAAATACTGGTGACACAGATTTGCAAGAGTCATCTTTCATGGTGGATTACTTCTCCCCAGATTCACCAAGGCAGACCCTTTGTACCCCCAGCCCCGGTAGCCACTGTCACTATGGACGCCTCCCTGATCGGGTGGGGGGGGTCATTATCAGGGCAGGATGGTTCATGGGACGTGGCAACCGTTCGAATACCACCTGCACATAAATGTCCTGGAGATGAGAGCAGTGCTTTTAACGTTGCAAGCCCTCAACGACTTTCTTCCCTTGGGGACAATTGCAGTCCACACAGACAAACATGTCTGTAGTATGGTATATCAACAAACAGGGCGGAACCAAGTCCTACCCCTTGTGTCGAGAAGTGCTCAGTCTTTGGCAATGGGCGATCTCCTCTCATCGGTTTCTGGTAGCAACGCATATCCCTGGGAAAACCAACATTTTAGCGGACAGATTGAGCAGAGCTATTCTCATACCTCACGAGTGGTCTCTCAAACAATCTATAGTGGAGGAGATTTTTCTAGAATGGGGCCGCCCATGTTGCGATCTTTTTGCTACTCCCCAAAACAGCAAATGCCCAGACTTCTTCTCTCTCTTCCCACTGCCAGGCCATCCCCCCAGAGACGCTCTGACCCAGGATTGGCCCCAGGGACTTCTTTATGCCTTTCCTCCTTTTCCACTGATTCCACAAGTAATCCAGAAAGCCACCATTTTGAGAGCCAAAATGATTCTCATTGCTCCTTATTGGCCTCGACAAATTTGGTTTCCGTTCCTCTATCGTCACCTTTTGGTGCAGCCGTGGCATCTGGACCCAGTGCCAGATCTTCTGATTCACCAATCGGGTCAGCTGCACCGGTCTATCCTTTCTCTCAACCTCACAGCATGGTTGCTCCACTTCCGTCCTTAGCCAGGCTTCCTATGATCTCTAATCCTGTTAGAGCCATCATAGTAGCTTCCCTAAAATCCTCCACTAGGAGGATTTATACTAGCAAATGGAAACGCTTTTCTTGTTGGGCAAAAGCAAAAAATATTGATCCCTTTACTGCTCCAGTACAAGCAGTTTTGGATTTCTTAGCGGAAATCTTTCACGCGGGCTCCTCTTCTTCCACGGTCAAAGTTCAGTTGGCTGCTATCTTGAACTTTCATGTCGGGTTCGCAGACCACAACATTATGTCCCACAGGCTTTGTAGAGCCTTCTTAAAAGGAATTTTTCTCCTGAAGCCTCCAATCAGGAGTCCTCCTCCTCAATGGGACTTAAATTTAGTGCTGACATCCTTGATTTCTTCCTCCCTTCGAGCCAGCTGTTTCATGTTCCCTGAAATTTCTTTCATGGAAAACTTTATTCCTGGTTGCTATTACATCGGCTAGGAGGGTGTCTGAACTTCATGCTCTATCTGTTCGCCCCCCCCATTTAGTCTTCCACAGAGACAGAGTATCATTGAGAACTAATCCGACCTTTTTGCCTAAGGTCGCCTCAAAGACTAATTTGAATCAGGCTATTGATCTCCCTGTATTTTTCCCAAACTACTCAAACAGATCGGAACAAAAATTACATTATCGTGATGTTCACCGCCAACTCAGATATTATTTGGACAGAACAAAACAATTCAGGAAATCCGATCAGCTCTTTGTTTCTTATGCTGATAACAAGAAAGGCCTTCCTGTCTCAAAAGTGACCTTATCTAGATGGCTTTCTTCTGTCATCTCTGAAATTTATCAGCTCAGGGGAAAACAGCTGTGCTCAAAACCTAAAGCGCATTCAACCAGAAGCTCAGCCACTTCCACAGCTTTTCAAGCTAGACTTCCATTAGACACTATTTGTGCAGCAGCCACTTGGGCCACTCCTCATACCTTTGTTTCCCATTACAAATTGGATTTGGCCTCCAGGGACAGAGCCAGTTTTGGCTCTACAGTTCTCAAGAGTCTGTTCCATTGAGCCACCCAGGATAGAGGTGCTAGGACGGTCCCATCAAGCAAGAATGAAGGCGAGATTGACAACTTAACATTGAGAAGTTATGTACCTACCATAACGTTCCATGTTAGTTGTCTTCTCTCGCCTTCTTTCTTGCGACCCTCCCTTCTTCCCCCTGGCCTGGACAGACCTTTCTCTCTACATGGAAGTATACTTCTGAAGACCATACAGTGCTGGTCCTCCAACCATCCTTCAAGCCTTTTCTCTCCTTTCTTCCTTTGGAAGTTTTTTATGCTAGGTGTTATTGCCTATAGACAACAAACGAGATCTGGGTACTTACTGCCTTGCATCATTGGATATGGGGCTGCCTCGAGCTGGTAAAAGTGACTCTCAAGCTTAGCAAAGTGCCGAGTCGGAGCCGAGGATCGGCTCCGAACCCATCAAGCAAGAAAGAAGGCGAGAGAAGACAACTAACATGGAACGTTATGGTAGGTACATAACTTCTCATTCTGTTTTTTTCGATTTGAGAAGTCTAGTAGCTGTGCTATGTTAGATAGCAGAGACTAGTTTATACATAAAATAAATATTTCTGTTTTTTTTTTAAAAAAGAAACCCTTTTTTTGTGAAATTCTTTGTGAGGGGATTTACACATTGCTACCTGGGGTCTGTGATTCTCCTGTTGCAAATAACTGCTGCTAAAACATTTTCTGGGAAAGGTATGACACCTGAATTTACTAGCTTAGAAAGAGGCACATTCATTTTATCTAACACAAAATGTAACACTCTGTAAGGTAATGCTCATCTTTGTGGACATCTTAAGTGAGGGACACATTTTAGGTTACTTTTAACTGAAAGGTCAGCTGCAGCTTGTTGAAAAAGGGGAATATAGGTTGAAGTAATGAAAGTATGTACTTTTAACTAATGAGTAAACTAGATTTGATGTAACTGCTTTAAGCAATCCAGAACTTTTCACATTAGGAGCAGATCCAACTCCAGCCCATTCGCTCACACGGGAACATCTTTTTTCATTTTTGAATGCAGTACTCCACAGCAACTGTCTTAGTTTTCCTGAGTAAACATAGCACTGCTATAGAAAAAGTAGAGCTGTTAGGAATTTAAATGTTGCCTTCCAGGCTAAGAGATTGGGGGGCTACAGGATGAGATGCGTAAGATTACTGCACTGCGAAGATAATTCCTTGCATATATGAAGTTGGAGAGAGCATGCTGAAGAAAAGAGAAAGAAAAGTTGTGTATTCTGTCACAACACTGGATATGAGAGTAAATAAAGCATCCACTGCAAGAACAGATAGGAGTCATGTCAAAGCGTTAGGAATACTCTGTACTTCAAACACTAACAGGCTGCTAAACCTCCCACAATACTCTGCTGTAGCAAAAGGTAATGAAGTATAGAAGACAGGAGAAAAAGTGAAAGGAGTGCTTCCTGTACCTGGAGCAATACTCACAGACCTATCATAATAGGCAGAAGACATAACTTTTGGGTTGGACACTAGTGGTCAGGCTACAGAAATGTATAGTACAGAATCCTCAATTCAGACTTTCTTGGGTGCCTTTCTCAGGAAATCTTTCTTTCTGTAAAGGAAGACTTGTCTTCAGATGTCATCTCTAACTTGAAATTCTTTGTCAAGATGCCAAGGAAACTTAGTAACTTGCTATGACCCTATGCAGATATGGACATAGCACAACAGAATACACTTTAAGATGGATTTGCAGAAGTCCCTGCATCTGTTGGAGCAAACGCAATTAGAAAATCAGTTGGAGAAACATTAGTCTTTAGAGCTAAGCAAAAAGGATGGTTTGCTACCCAGAGAAGCTGTTTTCTAAGTACAATGTAAGCTGTATTCATGGATGAGGTTTACAGCACAGAAGTTCATCCTAGAGACATAACTGTCAGTAGAAACTATTTTCTAGACACAAACATTATTTCTGCTGAAGCAGCAGGGTCAGTGTAAGAGCAAACTTGAGCTTATTCATCTTAAAATAAATCTAAGGGGGTACAGGATCCAAAGGCCAAAAAAGGATGGTGCATTTTTTGGGGTCCAGTTAAGGAGCCAGGCTTTAGATGTAGGCAAGGGTTTAAAGTCTTGACCTATGTGGAAGTTAGAAAAAGCAGATGAATAGCCTGTAATGCACAAATGGATAAAGAGCAGCATCACGAAAATCCCAAGAAGTACTGAAGGACCAGAAACAGTGGTGAAGAAAAGGCAGTCTTGCTCATGCAAAAAAAATCTTTTCCATTTGTCCTTATAAATCTTCTGAGTAGAAAGCCATTGGTAAGAACTGAATAAATTATGAAAAATATATAGCTAGCTACAAGTGGATCTGGAGCAGCCAAGTTGTTATACTGAAGGTACACATTCAAATGAGCTGTTCTGGAGGAGTGAATCCACAAGTGCTTGTGATGTGTGAGTTGAAATAAAGGGACAAAACAAAACTGCAGTGTGGGAGACCAAATTTGTGTACGCTGTTGAAGTGTAACCAGGATTATTGTTAAATCAGAATCCATATCCTAGGCTTTCAGAATAAACTTTGTTATGAACATTAGCAGAGAAGAGGTATAAGTAGTGATTTTTTTGCCAACTCTTGATTAATGTAATTTGAGGAGTAATTAGGGAGAAATGCCTCTACGATTTGATGGTTAGTTATTTTGGAGGTATAAAGGTTGCAGACTGGTAAGTCTACTTCTTGAATATCATGTTTCACATCTGGGACCTTAAGGACTACTTATGGGATGTTGTGCGACACCTTCTTGACCTTTCCAGTAGTTGTTTGTAATCTGCTGAAATGTGAACCACAGTTAAGAAACTGCCATTCTTAAAGGATCATTCCCAGGCTTCTTTGGCCTCACTACACCAGTGGTACCCTACTTGTTGATGTTTTGCACTATTGTCATATTGTCTGACTGAAGCTATGGCCTTGTAGAGAAAGTCTGTAATCTCTAGGATGCCTGTTAGGAAGTTGTGATTCTTGCCTGAACCAGAGACCTTTGTACCATGCGTCTCAGACAGTGATCTCCCCATCGCAGTGAGGCACCATCTTTTATAATTGTAGCTTTTGTGGCAAATGGACAAAAGACTTGCCTGTAAAGGGAATAGTACAGAGGACCTACCGATTCTGTTTCTTGCTTGATGCAGCAATTGTGGACAGTACATTAAAAATGTCTTTATTTTGGGACTACTGAATTTTGGCATTCTGTTACAGAACTCTTTTGTAGTATATTTTACATGGCACTGTCAGTATTGAAGTGTCTATAATGCTGAGAAAACACTGTGATAACAATAATTCACTGGGCTGATTAACACTAAGGAAATAATCATAAAGTTATAATCTCTGACTCACACATCAAAGATTGAAACTTGCCGCAATGCTTTTAACTGTTTTTGAATGGGGCTTCCCCTGCACCCCATAACATGGGGCACTGTGTCCTCCCACCTAACGCTGCAAGTCCTGTACCTTGTAATAAGGGGAATTCCTCAAGATACAGCAATCTAAGTGTTAGTATACATATTGCAGTATTTACAGTTTTGTAATCACACTTTTGAGTGTTGACATGAATTGCCTCACATCTGTCTGAGAGACAGTCTGACTGAAAGACAATTTCTTGACAATAGAAGTGAAAATGTACACAGAATCTCTGTTGTTCATTGTAGAGTAAACATGACATGATCCTGTATGTAAGCAACAGTTCGTGAAAGTTAAGAGATGTGACAGAGAGTGGACTCTGCAAATTTTACAGTGATACAAAGTGGAAAATGTGACAACAAACTTTGTGGCAGTTGAGACGGTCTCTTCTGCTGGCCACAAATAGTCAGTCATCCAGTTAAAGAAGCAATTATATCTTGTAGACACAAGTTGAGATAGAGGTGAAACTGGAGAGGGTAGTCTGGAACCTGTAAAGACTGATTCCTATTTGAAAGCACAGGAGTCGTGTTGACCACTTCTTGCTATTTGTTTGCATGTGTGTACAGTTCAAAGTCTAAGCAACATAGTCATTCTCTTCTGAGTAATAATGAGAGGACAGATACTTTTCGGATACCAATGCATGTCTAGTATGGACAATAGCTGCTGCATTTTGTCTTGAACTAAACAGAATATGGTGTAATATCCAAATAGCCATGTCCATTTTGGTGTTGTGGGGCCTCTTGGATGGCCATTTTTCAGCTAGTGTCTGTCTCACCTTCCTTGTTGCTATTTTTGATCAAAGTAGGATATTTGAAAAGAGAAGAAATAATGTGAGAGATGGAAAAGAGCATATAACAAGCTAATCTTTAGCTATCATGGCCGTTATCCAAGCACTTGTAGCTATGATAAGCCACGTCAGTGCTTGAAGGAACCCCCTCCCTCCAGCCAACTGTTTTTTTTTCCCCAGGATGATAATTAGTCTTGTTTCTGACTTTTCTTTGGCTGAATGCATCCTCCCTTAAAGCATCAAGAACTTTGACCGCTGACTCAGTATACCTGGTGGAATCCAGCATTAAAAGCCTCATATGACACAAAAGTATCTCTTTGCTGGGGCTTGAGGTTTCAGTAGAAGCTGGGTCTTTGCTTACTCATGTTTGTCTTTGTAAAAGAAAATGTCCTGGGGATTTCACACTGACAGCTGTAAGGATTGTCCACATTTTGGGTTTGAGAGAGCCATCTCTTTCCAGTCCAAGCAGCAAAGGTTCTCATAAGGGCAGATCTATAAAGGATCCCTTTGGCATCATCTGCAGAAAGGGTGAGACAGACCCAGGAGTGCTGGTGTGTAGCTATGTCAGATGCTGCTTTCTTAACAGACTCATCAACAGAATAATTTGCAGCTTGGACCAATAAAGGTGCTACTGCTTTAGTAGAACTGTGTCTCGGACTAATCCCAAAGCCATCTTTATTGTGACAAATATATGTGCAACTTCATAACCACTTAGAAAAGGTAAGCTTTTGAAATCTTTTGGTGCAAACTGGTTTTGACAAAGAAAACAGAAATTTGGTTATTCTTGTATATAATATTCTTAGTTCTACTAAAGCAGAATCTGAGTTGTCTGCAAGCACCCATGCAGTGGAACAGACAAGCTCCCTGTATGGAATAGTTAGGGAAGAAAATGGATAAGGTGACAGCATGATTTAGATTTCTGTCTTTGGCTACTTTGGGCCTAAAAGAGGAGCTTGCTCTAAAAAAGTCTTTGTGAAATACTAATTAATGAGCTTGCAGTGAAATACCCCTTACTTGGAAATTCTCCTGACTGAGGTGATAACCAGCACAAAGAGGGCAGGTATTTCAAGTTCACAGAGAAAGATTGTTTAAAAGGAAGAAGACTGAAGATCCAGTGTTGCAGTTTCCATCCACCTCAACCTGTGGGTTATCAGATCTGATCCAATCCAAGATGAAACTTCAGAATCTTGGCTCCGAATCCTCCTCAAATCTTGTTTGCTGCTCTTCAGTGTCAGGCACGATCTGCAAAACATCATAAGGGAGAAGTGATTTTGTGCTTTTTTGGCTGTATTTTGTTCTTTCTTCTTCACAGTTAGTAAGCCTTCAGACTTTGTCTTCTCTCCCTTTAAAAAATGTTTCTATTTTGTGGTTAATTTAGTTGGTTGCCTTCTGGATGCATGAGCTCTGCTCTTGGTTATCCTTTGCAGTCTGTTGTTTGGAGTTTCCACCCTTGCTAAGTTAATTGTATCTTTTTAAACTATTCTTACTAGTTCGCTACAGTAAACATTTTTCATATTACCTTTTGCTAATTGAATTTTGGATTAGAGTTAGTCTTGTTTTTTATTATGCTTTATTATTGTGGTTTTACAGTCTGATCTACTGCTTGTGATATTTCTCTTATAATGGCAGAAACTTCTCAGGGACCCCCATGGTCTTTGTGTGTATTGTTTAGGGGTAAACCATTTAGAGTTGATTGTCAGACCTGTGCCTCTTTTGGGGCCAAGTTATCGGCTGTTCATTGGGCTTAATTGGTACTGGAGGGGTTCCTTCCTGCCTCTTTCTTGGCTGGTTCCCAAACTTATGGTGGTTCTTGCCCTTCTAAGAAACCTTTGGAGACATGAAAGAGAGAGAAAGACAGAAAAGAAAAAAAAAATGAAAGAAAAAGGAAAAGTAAAGGATAAAGAAGACAGAAAATGACCTGATGATTTCTGAGCCCAGACGAGTCAGTGAAAAAGGCCCCAAGACCCTCTGCCTCCATGGCTGCCACTGTGGATCTGGCATTGGTACCGGCCACTGAATCCTGTCCGTTCCAACATCCATACCACTTCAGTCTCCGCCACTGAGATTCTGAGCCCTTTTCCTTCTGCATTGCCAGAGTCTGGTCTGTTCCACTCTCTCTCTCCCCGTTCTTGGCCCTTACTCTGGACCAAGAATTTTCAACAGAACCTTCACCCCCCCCACCCGAGACTGATCTTCCCTATTCATTATCCAAGAATTGAATAAACTACTGCACTGGCTGACTAAGCCAACCTTGATGGCTTCCTTTAGGCTTGAAAAATCCATGCAAAGCCTTGGGTAAGTTGACTTGGACAAAATGATGGGAGACATTCTTGAAGGCCCAGATTGACTTTGGGATCATTCCTTCCCCCTTAGCTTTTAGGGTGGAGAGAGCTAAACCTTCTATTCCTAATGTGATTGCTCCTTCTCCGGTCTATCCCTTGTGTCTCTGGCAACCCCTGAATCTAACACCCGTCCATGCATTGCCCTTGTGGATACCAACTCTGACCTTAGTGTATTTGACCCCAGCTCATTCAGAGCTATCTGCAACCCCGATCCGAGATGGTTGGGACCCGGGGTCAGGTTCAACCCCAGGACATCTGAATTCATCCTTGCCTCTTGGTGCTTCAGCCAAGGACAACTCCACACTGGTATTGGCTTCAGATCTGACTGGGTCTGGTGCTGTGGCAGGGGCCTCTCTTAGATCTGATGGTAGAGTAAGGTCCTTACCCAAGTCATCCAGCCTCAACGTCAGCATTCGAGGTCATAGAAAGTATTTTGTCCTACTCTGAGGCTAGTTCATCCCACCTGGTGTCTGATCCATTCTGGTCTTCTTATCTCCCTGGAACGTTTGTTTCGCATCACTTTGTTCGTGGACATCCTGCACCTCAGGGTCTCAATTAGCCCCAACCCGGGCTTCTTCAGTGCTTCCTAGTCTTCCCTCCTATGGAGGGACACAAGATGCAACAGCATAAAAGGAAGCACTTAGATTCCCCCAAGAGGTCTTTAGCAGGGGACTGTAGCTTTGATGAGAGGAGAAGGGTCCCCCAAATCTCCCCCATGATGACACATCTTTCTGTGACCTCCTTGAATTGATAAGATGGGAAGGGTTGTTGGACCAATGAAGCCTGTCCTCTGAGGAGCCAGTTTTCCTCCAGATCTTTTGTGTGAACCCATCCACATCTTGGATAGTATCTTCTCCTGATGTGCTCATCTACCTTATGTCCAAGGATGTAATAGAGATATCCCAGTGTGGTGGATCCAATTCTGCACAAGCCAGATAAAATCCTAGTTTAGGCTTTACTGGATCAAGGGGCCTACATTTGATGCCATTGTTGTTGCTGCAACTACCAAGAGAGAGCTCTCAGAAATCGTCTTGGTCCATCCTCCAAACAGAGAGTCGCAGCACTGGATAGATATGGGAAGCATGCATGTGCTTCAACCACATTCACCCTCCATGCTCTGAATTACATGAGACACCTGACTAGGCTTTAAAGGGATTTAATAAATGAAGTTTCTAAGTCGGTGACATCCCAAATAACATTAAGTCCTTGAAGACTCAGTTAACCACCATGTTGTCACTGTCAAACCTGCCTCTCATTTTCAACACAGAGGATAGTATGGCTCAGGCAGCAGGCACCAACTTTGCAGCTCTCTGACATGCCTAGATGCACCATTACAATTTTGTAGAGTGCTTCAAGGTGTCCTTCCTTTAAAGGGTCCACTTTATTTGGCCCTAATGGTAATGACACACTGACCAGGAGGGATCAGAGTGTAAAGATGTGCTCCATGGGAGTTCACTTTTTTACCCTTCAAAGGACTTTTCACACAACCGGGGAGAGAGATTGCTGTTCTTCTGAAAGTCTCAACAGGTTGTGCCAGATGCTTCAGTAGATAGTGTCCCCTGTGGCAGGAGGGCAACTTTAACAGATGCCACCCTAGAGGCAGGAGTGGTCTGCAGATTCAGGATTTTAGGTGACCTTTCCCCAGTAAGCCCTTGCAGTGCTCCTGAAGGTTTCCCTTGCTGCTGCACTCTGGAGGCTATTGGGGAGCACTTGACTGTCCATCCTCAAGCTTGAGCGGCCTTGATATCAGATGCATGGGTGTTGGGAGTCATTTCCAGAGGCTGCACATCTCCTTTCAATTTACCCTACCTTTAAGTTAAAGTTTCCCCTTGTGAGTGAAGCTGCTTACAAAACAAGTCATCCAGGAGGTCCCACCAGTCCAGAGAGGATCCAGGATCTTTTTAAATTTCCTTTTGGTTCCCAAGAAAAACAAAGACTTCAACCCTTTTTATACCTTAGCAAGTTAAATGTGTGTGAAACAGACCAAGTTCTGGATGAATGGTGCAGTCCGTTCGACCACTACTAAGGAAGCACTATTGGATGTGCTCAGTGGACCTCAAGAATGCTTGCAACCAGACAAGGTTAACAAGACTTTCCAGGAGGTTCTTGCACTTCAAGCTTGGGAGCTGTTCACTACAAATTTTGAGCATTGTCCTTTGGTCTCACTATAGCCCCCCAGTGTTCACCAAATGTATGGCAATGGTAGCAGTTTGTCTCAGGCTGCAAGAGATTCCAGGTCTTCCTGTACCTGGACAACTAACTCCTTATGATAACTTCAGTGGTATTGCTGGTACAGGCGAGAGAGAGCCCTTACTCCATCTCCTTCAGTATTACCGTGAATTTCAGCAAATTCATCCAGGAATCCATTCAAGTCCTGGAGTTTATAGGATGCATTCTGGACACAGCCAGTCAGATTGCCAAGCTTCCTCCTTCAAGATTGTTATCTGTACGTTTTCAGACCTGTCAGATTCTTCTGTTTAAGAAGCCACCATCTTCTTCAGTTTTATTCTTTCTGGCCTGATGACCAATCCAGTATCTCTATTTCCCATAGACAATTTTTGCATGAGGATTCTTTATTGGACTTTCCAGTAGTCTATGACAACTCACCCAATGAATTTACTCATATGTCTTACCGAAGTTTGTCATTGTCACATCTCATGGTGGCTGATGTCGAACCATGTCTCCTCAAGGCATCCATTTGTCCTTCCCCAGCCAAGGCCACTGTGATCCTGGACACTTCCCTTCTAGGACCGAGGGCATTATGAGGATAAGATTGTTCAAGAGGTTGGGTTCCACACTGGCTCATCTGCAGTTCATTGTTTTGATGAGAACGATCCTGACATTTTTGGCTTTTCAAGATTGCCTCCTCAAAGGTATGATTTATATCCAGATAGAGAACATGGTGGTGGTCTGGTACATCAGCAAACACAGAGGGAACCACTCCTGTCATCTGTGTTGAGACAATATGAGAGTGTGGCAACGTGCAGTGTCCTTGCAGCTCTTCTTTTATCAATGCACATCTTGGGGAAATCCAACATTGTAGTGGACAAACTCAGCAGGATCATGCCAATGGCTATCGAGTGGTCACTCAATCTGTCAATAGCTGTGCAGATTTTCAGCTGCTTGGATCAGCAGTGCTGTGATCTGTTTATGGCCCCTTACTACATGGAATGCAGCAGCTTCTTTACCCTCATCTCCCAAGGGACAGTCACAGGAGGGATGTTGTAGAAGCTTGACAGTGAAGACCCCAGACTGGAGTACCATAAAGCCATGCTGTGGGACCAAGAGCAATTCCACTGTCACTGCAGCTACCCCACAGCAACCAGGTATAAATACTGTAGTCACTGGGCCTGCATTTACAAAAATTGTTATAATCTGCAGTACAATGAAAGTTGTTGTTCCAGGGCACCACTCCACACTATTATATTCTTTACACCATAAGCACAATTTGCATATGCTCAAAGAAGAACTGAGATTTTTATGTTTATTGAAAGTTTTTGTGTAGTCTGGAGTTCACAAATTGGTGGATTTTTATTCCATGGGCACAGAAAGCCTACACCAAACACTCTGAGCTCTCAAACTTTACTTACTTTTTACCTTTTTTTCTCTTACTTGAGCACATCCATGAGCTCTGTAAAAATGAGCACTGTGGCTTGTTTTCCACTGTATGCTATTTCTCTGGATGCATGTATTGTTGAAAAATGGTAATCACCCAGTGTAGCTTTAAGTGACTACCTCCTCTGCATATAAGAAAAGTCTTTATTAAAAGGAAGAAGAATGGGGAGTGTTCACTTTAATCATGAATATGAGCCTCTTATAAGCAGTCATTGTAAGGCTTTCTTGTACGAGAGAATATTAGTCTTTCATATTATATGTCAGGAGATAGAGCACCATAAAAGTGGGCACACCCTCTCATATTACATTTTATAGACTGGAACAAGTTCTGTAATAAAGCTTTCATACATGACTCCAAAGAATATGAGACCCACTGATGCAGAAACAGGCTCTTATTTTACATGTGGTACAAAACAGACTAATAAAGTCCAGTGACAGCCTCGTAAATGCAAGCATTTTCAATGATCAAAGTGTAAATCACTCTGTTAGATGGACCTGATGAAGCTCAGGTGAAAGTGTTTTCCTAAATATAGTTCTATAGTTATAGCTCATAGTGTGTTGTCATGTTTTGTTTGTTAGAAGTTAAAAATAAAAAAAACTTTTATTTAAGAATGAGGTTCCACAGGATGCCGAGCTGGTAAACCCTCACGGGTCTTTCAGGAATATTCAAATAAGGGAAAAACCTCCAAGTTTGGGGATTGGCTCCTTGTTTTTCCATCTTCCAGATTTTCCTCCAGTCAGCTCCCATGGACCCTCCCACCGTTGTCTGTGACTGCCTTGAAATAAATGACCTGTTGAATGTAATGTATGAGAACAAGAACACTCTTCCATCTACTTGCTTAACTAAATAAACTACTAGGAAACTTCAACAAGATGTTTTTATTCTTCCCACATGGAAGGTATCTGCGAGAGAGAGTGTCCGAGATCTGCTAGATAAAGAGATTTTATCTGGACTTACTTTTTATACTCTGTTAACAGTTAAAGTAGTTGACTACCAAGCCTAAGAATGTTTGGATGAATGACATGGGAAAATGGCTGATTGGAGCAGTCAGTTTTCTCTAGTAGTAATCTTAAAGCTGTGGGAGTGCTTCCAAATATTCTGTAGTTACACATTACTCAGACAAAGAATATAATGTCCTCTGCCTGCTTGTTTCTTTCTTTCTGTAAAATGTGCAATAGTTATAGTCCATTGTCGTATGGTTTTATGTGGGCACTGGCCTCTTAACTGCTTAATCTAACTATATTTAGTGTAAATCCCCCCAAAACATTTCCAGGTATTACTTAGATATGTTTTGGATGCTGTAGCTTCAGATCTCTCAACTGTCTCCAGTTCTGGAGAAATGTTTCCATTTTTAGGCCTGATTTAGGAAGTCCATATTTTGGAGGTATGTCCCTATTTTCAGGCTTGATTTACCCCTTCAAACATTTCTGAATCCCCCTATTCACATGTGAGTTTTGAAGCTGTCTAGTACACAGAAAACCACACTACATTACCAACACACTAGTAACAGTAATTTAAAAAAAGAGGACATGCATTTCAACTCTGTTTTTCTGAAGCAAAAATAAATGACCTTGTGTGGTAGAATTTTTGGATGTCTATAGATTTATATCTCCTTGATGATGTGTTTATAGTTTTCCGTCATTTTAGTCACACACACTGTTTTTTAAATGTGTTTCTAAGTAGTATCCCACATACCTACTGGAAGCAGGCAGAATTATGTGCTGTTTGGTATTCAAATTATATATGAAATAGGTGTCTAGATTTTTAGTTGGATGTTTATATTTTTCAAGGGTGCTTGTTCCTATTTTCAATGTCTGCAGGTTGAGAGGTGTGTGTAAATTTCATGTCCTTCCTAATAAAAAAACACTGCAAAAAGTTGTATTTTATTCAAGCACAAAAGAATATCAACTTCAGTAAATGGGTTCTTGAAACATTAAAAAGAATGTTGTAGTTTTGTGAGGGTTATACATAATTTAATCACTGAGAGACATATTTCATGCAAGTTGGGTGTAGGGACTGTCTTTTGGGTTTCTCATTTCCTTTGAAAACTGCATTTTTGAAAAAAAAAAAATAATAATAATAATGTAAGCAGTGTAATAATGTTTCATGCAGTAGACAAAACTCACCCCTAGTACCCACCATATGCTCTTGTTATTGTTCGGCATGCACTTTTCTGTTCTTTTCATTGTTATCATTGCCTAGTAGATAAGTGTTTGACTGGGGGACTTGTGTAAACTACCAGCTGCCAGATATGTACTTGGGTCAAGTCGAATTTTGATAACCTTGTATGCAGCACATCTGCCTGCAGTTGTGATAACCACTGGTGATGCCTGAAACCACTTTTTGTGCTTGGCAGTTGCATAACCGATGTTACCCACAGTCACTACTATGTTCTGATAATTAGCAAAAAGCTTGATACTGTAGCACATTTCAGTCCTGTTCTCACCTGTACATGTTTGTAACCTCCATACCGTCACCCTTGAAAGGGCATTAGTGGAGATCAGAGTATGCTTTTCTGGGTTAATACTTACTTTATTAAGACTACAGATCACGATCTACAAACCAAAATCTAAGAAAAAAAATAATAGATTTTTTTTTGACTGAGGCCTCTATCAGCATGGTCTATTGCTAGCCAAAACTCTTCCTCGGTCTCTGCTCTCCTTGCCTGGTGCAGCCTGTCTATACTGGTGTTCCACCATATTGGCAGAATTGGAGGGGCGACATTAGCAGCAGTAGGGAAGCAGAGGAAAGATGAGAGTCTTGTGGTTGTAGTGTCATTCCTGCTGACAAGCATTTTTGGACTGACAATGCAGATCTCTGATGTACTGAGAATGCACTGTAAATGGGTATTTAATATTCCCATGAGGGAGCCCCTCCTGCCCACACACCTTTGTTACCTTCCTACACCCACCACTTTAGTTACAAGTCTGGGCTCATGATCAAAGCTTATGACCTAAGCATACCCTGTCTGTCCCTATTCCATTGCCCCACCCCAAAACAAAGAGGTGAGCAGGTATTGGCTCATTATTCCTCTTTTCCTCATTATCAGCCCCTCCTGTGCCAGTGCTGCTAATCAAATGCAGGTCTTCTGGGTCTCAGTCATGACTTCATCCTGCTGTACCATAGAGCTAATGGCTTCACGTTCAGCTATTCTTATTCACTAGCTGCTTAGGTAGGTATATCCTGTATCTAGTCAGTATGAGTTTTCTGTGCTTTAACCAAGATTCTTGTGTGGCAAGCAAGAACCATGATGAATCTCTTTTTGCACACTCCTCCTGGACCCATCTCATTCGCTCACTCAACTGAGTACAGTGAGATCATATTTTGGTTTTGGATACTCTTACCAGTCCCATCTCCTCTGCAGTGTACAGAGAGAGCACTTGGGAAGGGCATTCCTCTATAGTATCTTAATCTGCTCTGTTTCCTCCATCTCCAAAAAAACAAATTTTTTTTTGCACTTTAACTGCCTTTCTGTATTTGTTTTTTCCTACTTTATTACCTTATTTTGCTTTTGCCTCTTTTAAAAGTACTCAATTAAATTTATTCTGCTGCCTTTATTACTGCTTGTTAGTAGCCTGATTAAATTGTAACTGTTATTCTAAGGCCCTTGGTTTAAGCACTTGGGCTTCAAACCAGTTGTTTTACATTAGGAAGGTTTGTGGTCTGCACTGTTGTGGCAGGACAGGTAGCGTACATCCTTCTAAGTTGGGAACTGCTGATTGAAGGCTCAGTGTCTGTTATTCTAAAAGTGTATTAGTTCTAGGTTAAGGACTTGGGCTTCAGGCCAGTTATTTTACATTAAGAAGGTTTGTGGTCTGCGCTCTTGTGGGAGGAGAGGCTAGATTCTGCCCTTCTGAGCTGGGAATTTCTGGTTAAAGGCTTATTGCGCATGCTTACTTGAACTGTTTCTTTCTGAAATCGGTACGCCTTGTTTGCTGTAGCATAGATTAGATTCAGGTCAGCTGGATCTAGCTTTGTTTGTATAAATTATGCACTGACCCAAGCCGTCTTTTTTGGAGAAGGTTTCTCTGTACCCTAGTGGCAGGACTGTGCAGTTAGAACTTGTCTGGTTGAAGACTGCTGGAACAGAGCTCAGTTTTAAGTTTTTTAACTGGTCAATTGGGTAAAGTGTTGTTTTGATTGTATCTGCTCTATTTTCTGGGGGGGGGGGAATATATATATATATATATATATATATATATATATATATATATATACTTCTTTCTCACCTTTCTGAACTAGTATAGTTCAGGTTTCATAGTATTGCTGAATCCAGGGTTGTGTTACAAGTTTTTGTGTTGCCATACCTTACTTGGATAGAAGGAAGTTTCTCTGCTCATCTGTGAGAGAGGGGAGCTTTGGGCAGGCTATCTGTCCCTGGAGGAGTGGTTTCAGCCCAGAAGTTGGTAGTTTATTGGCCTTTTTGGGCTAATTTTGATTGTATCTGCTCTATTTTCTGAAAAAAATGATATACTTGTTTCCCACCTTTCTGAACTAGTATAGTCCATTTTTCAGGTTATTGCTGAATCCAGGGCTGTGTTACAAGTTTTTGTGTTGCCATTACCTTACTTGGACAGAAGGAAGTTTCTCTGTTCACCTGTGAGAGAGGGGAGCTTTGTGCAGCCTATCTGTCCCTGGAGGAGTGGTTTCAGCCCAGAAGTTAGTAGTGTATTGGCCATTTTGGGATAATTTCTATCTCTTTCACTTCCCTGCTATAAAAACCTCATTTGCACAGTTTTTACGCTTTTATTCCGCTCAGCAAGTGCCTTCCAGGTGTTCTGCAGAGTCTACAGCAGCAGAGAGACAAAAGAGTGACTTTGGAGTGATTAAGTATCAGTTTTCTGCTTTTCTTGCTGTCTTAACAAATTCTGCCTAAAACGCCAGTTTTTTTTTCTTAGTGAATCTGTGATTTAAAAAGTTTGTTATTGTATACAACTCCGCACAGCTCCTCGTGGTGTCCTGCAGAGAGATACAGGCAACTGGTGGGCTACACACTCAAGTGCGCTAGCTGAATTAAAGCATTTACTGTGTTTCTGTACATAATTTCTGCTACTTAAAAATAAATAAATAAATAAATATCCTTGTTTCCAGCCTTTACTGAACTAGAATAGTCCAGTCCTCAGGTATTGCTGATCTCTGGGCTGTGTCATAGTTCCTGTGTTGCCCATATCCTTATTTGGATAGGAGGAAGCTTCTTTGTTCACCAGTGAGAGTGGGGAACTCTGAGCAGCCTATCTGTCCCTTGAGGAGTGGTTCCAGCCCACTAACTTGTATCTTATTGGCCGTTTTGGGCCATTTCCTATCTCTTTCTAACCCCCTGCTTTAAAGCCAGCTTTAGCATGCTTTTGCGCTTGTAATTTAAAGTTTGTCCTGTTTGTTGCATTTACCTGTTGAGGCTACACACTCAAGTGCGCTAGCCTGTGTTACATATTTATTGCATTTTCCTGCTGTTTGTTGCAAAATAATAAGAAAAAAAAAATGATCCTCGTTTCCCATCTTTCCTGACCTAGAGTAGTCCAAATACAGGCTTTGCTGTATTCTGGACTTTTGGAAAGTTCCTGTGTTGCCCATTTCCTTTCTTGGATAAAGGGAGGCTTCTTTGTTCACCAGTGGCAGTGGGGAGCTTAGAGCAGCCTATCTATCCCTGGAGGAGTGTTCCCAACACAGGAATCTGGTAGTCTATTGGCTGTTTTGGACCAATTTCTAGCTCTTTCAAGTTCCCCCTATATAAAACCCGCTTTAGCGTGACTTTGTGCGATTTTGCGCCTAGCGCAGCATCGGGCAACGCCGCTTAATTGGGTTTAAACAATTCTCAGCTCCACAAAGTCTGCTCTTCACTTTTTCCCTTAGAACTGATCTAGTTCTCATAATAAACACCCTATTCCTACTCTAAAGCCTGGCACTTCCTCACTAAAGCAATTATATAAGTCAGCACTAAAAAATTAAAAGTACTACACCCTCACAAACTCCCCTTGAGTACCTTGTTCCCCATTGGCCCTTTTTTCAATTATAAAGGAATTCCCAATACTATACTAGCATGTCCAAAGGTCAGTTGTCAATCTCCTCTCCGGTCCAGCTGGTGAATCTGGGAATCTTGAGGCAATGTTACAACTGCCTCATGTACACAGACAACCCTCTCCTCCTCCCAACAAATTCCAACACATGTGAGAGATGCAACCATATAGCCAAACTGGAGGCTAAGCTCTCTCTCAACTCCTTACTGGCGTAACCAGTCAGGAGGAGAAGGAAACCACACTCACTACAATTCCAGTCTCACATAGACCTACCACGACAGCAAACCAAACACATAAACACACAAAAACATACTCAGAGGCTCTAAATAAAAATCTGCCTAAGCAACAGAGACCTCCAAAGCAGACACCCAAGCAACCGCTACCCCAAAACAAAACACGTGCAACACATAGCTCACAAACCAGTGTGCCGAACAGTCACAACCCTTAAGGCTAAACAGCACACCTGATACACTTGTAATAGGTGACTCTATCGTCAGGCACACTGACGTCCCGCTCACCAGGCTGAACAAGGAGAAGGTCACGGTGAGCTGCCTGTCGGACGCTAGGATCCGCCACATAACACAAGCACTCAGGTCACTCCAAGGCAATTACAAATATGACTCAATGCTGGTGTGAATGACCTGAGACGTACCTCCCTGGACTACATGAAAAGAGACATAGAGGAGCTCTCTAAGCATGTAGCCCAGGCCGGTATGACCCTGACCTTGAGTAGCATCTTACCCTCACCAAGAATGATGCCACAATATGAAGACAAGATAATGAATTTCAACAATTGGCTTAAGTATTGGTGTCATTCAAAGGGGATCCAATGCCTGTCAGCCTGGGATGACATGCTCGACAAGCCACGATGCTTCGCTAGGGACGGCTTGCACCTGTCACCCCTGGGCTTTCGGATATTGGCAAAGGCTCTTGCCACCCCCATAGTGCCTTTTTTAGGCAAGGCTCAAAAGTCAAACCCACCTCCATAGGTATCACAAGGGATAAGAAACTAAGAGTAATGCTACTCAATGCCAGAAGTCTAAACCTCAAGATGCACGCACTCAAAACTCTCCTTAGCATGGAGAACATCGATATCTGTGCAGTAACAGAAACCTGGTTCAAGGCTCCCGAGAGCACCCCAGCAATACCAGGTTATACCTCATACCATGTTTTTCGGCCCCAAAACTTGGACCGAACCACAAAAGGAGGGGGAGTATCAATATTCGTCAAAGATACCCACACCTCCACGTTGGTGGCACAGCACGAAGCATCAGAGACTATCCATGTGCAACTAACAGTGGGTAAAACTGCCTTCCAGTTTATAGCCTGCTACAGACCACCCTCCCAAACCCAGGAACCCCACTCGGCCTTCCTGAGAACACTGGAAAATATGAAGGTCTCTCCAAACACCATTATATTGGGCGACTTCAACTACCCAAACATAGACTGGGAGCATTACTCTAGCTCCAACACCCTAGCCCAAAGGTTCCTAGAATTTATAAACTCAAATGCTATGGAAAAGCTTGTTACCACTCCCACAAGAGGGGAAAACATACTGGACCTGATCATCACCAACATGGGGACTCTATGCTCCAGACCAGAAGTGTATCCCTCACTGGTAAAATCAGACCATAAACTAATCTCACTAGATATTCACATCCCGACCCCAGCCCCTGCCCAGAAAACCACAGTGAAAAACTTCTCTAAAGCAAATTTCACACTCCTCAAAACCGAGGTGGAATCCTTCAAATCCCCCGGGCATGTGGAAAATACGGCCCAGACCGCAGAATCCTTTATAAACGCATTCTGTGAACACCGTCAGGAATGCATGGATCATGCAATCCCAAACAAAACCAAGACCCAATCCTCCAAAGGCAGGCGTTCTTTCTGGTGGACCCCAGCGATAAACAAACTATACAATAGAATGAGGAAGCTACTACATGATAGAGCAAAATCCCAAAAAGGGAAGGCATCTCTGATCAGTATTAGCAAAAAACTACGGGCACTCATAAAATCGTCTAAGGCCAGCTTTGAGAGAAAAATTGCACAGGACACTAAGGATCATCACAAGGCTTTCTTTAGTTATGTTAGAAACCTGAGTGGGAATTCCCAGATATGCTCAGAATTAGTCCAAAATGACAAAAAATACACCGAACCCACAGACATTGCCAACATCCTAGCTGACAGGTTCAGCGCAAACTTCTTCCCCACCCTTCCCCACCAAAAGGGCAAATATCTATCCCAGCAGAGTGCTGCCCCCCTGACATCTCAGATGCTCAGGTAAGAGCTGCCCTCTCCAAAGCAAAAAACACAGCATCAATGGGACCAGACGGTGTCCCGGGCTGCGTCCTACATGAACTCCAAGAAGAACTAAACCTAAACATAAAACTACTGTTCAATCTCAGCCTTACTACAGGATATGTACCCAAAGAGTGGCGTACAGCAACAGTGGTCCCTCTCCACAAAGGTGGTGCCTCAACGGATCCTGGAAACTATCGCCCCATAAGCCTGACTAGCTTGGTCTGCAAAGCTATGGAAAGGATCATCATGGAACTCATAAATAAAGATATTGGGGACCTACAGACACTGGGTGCTACCCAGTTCGGCTTTGTTAAGGGCAGATCCTGCCTCTTAAACCTGGTCAATTTCTTTGAGTCACCAAGGCCATTGACAAGGGGAAGGTGGTCCACACAGCCTACCTGGACCTCGCAAAAGCCTTCGATACAATACCCTACTCGGGCATTATAGATAAGCTCACCAGCTTCAATATAAACCCCTATGTCACTGGATGGGTTGCAAACTGGCTCAAGGACAGAACCCACATGGTTAGAATTGCTGGAGCCGTGTCAGACTCCAAACCAGTTACAAGTGGCATCCCACAAGGCTCAGTCCTGGGAACTCTCTTGTTCGGTATATATTTCTCGGAGGTACAGGCCAACACGGAAGGACTGTGGCTGACCAAGTTCACAGATGACTGCAGACTGGGCGCCATAATCGACTCTCCAGCCAACACAAGCATCCTACAAAAGGGCCTCATAGAAACAGACAACTGGTGCCAGAACCAAGGCCTCAAGCTAAATGCCAAAAAGTGTATAGTCATCCCCTTTGGCAAAAATAAAGTGCCCACAAATTACCACATAGATGGTAATCCATTAAGTACGGAAGAAGTAATTATGGACCTGTGGACCCAAGTTGAATAGCAATCTCTCATTCGACAACCACGTGGCCAAAGTGGTTAGAAAATCATTTTATATAGCCCACCTAATCATGAAGGGATTCACATCTAGATCAGGGGAGGTCATCGTGCCTCTTTACTCATCCCTCATCCGGCCCATAATTGAGTACAATGCCCCTTTTGGGATGTACCTTACCAGACACCTGCAGCAACTGGAAAGACCCCAAAAGTACCTCACTAAGAGGATCAAAGGGCTAAAACAGATGCCATATGCTGCCCGGTTAAAGAAACTCCAGCTCTACTCAGTGGCATACCGCCTGCTCAGAGGCGATCTGTGCCTGATGTATAAAGCCATGTCCAACACTGAATTAATGAACATGCTGCACCTCAGAAAATCCAAATCCCATCGAGCTACGCGCTCGAGAGACTTGAACCTCAGCACTGAAATAAATAGGACATGCTGGAGGGACAGATTCATAAGCCAGAGGCTCCCTTCACTCTGGAATAAAATCCCAGTCCAGGTTAGGCAGAGTCCCTCATTGACTCTCTTCAAGAGGAATCTTGATGAGTGGATGGGAGATCGTAGATTTACTCCGGGTATCACTTCTGTGTCACTGTTAGACAAATGCACAGTATACTAACCTCGAAAAAGGGCATAGCAAAATTCATTTTAAAATGGGTGGCGAAAGCCAAACACACTCTGGCTAGGCTTGTAAATGCCCTAGGGCAGATAGCCTAGTATGAACCTATGAAAACTGTTTTGTGTGCGAGTATGTAATATATGTATAAACCTATCCATTTTTTGTGTGTGTATGTGTATATACACATATATATATATATATATATATATATATATATATATATATATGTATGTATATAAGAAACATTTATAAATATATATGTATGTATATATATAAATGTATATATGTATGTATATGTACGTATGTGTGTATATATATATATATATATATATATATATATATATATATATATATATACACACACACACACACACACACACAGATATATACATATAGATGTATATATGATTGTTATATATAAATATATAGTACCTCAGTTATGTTTATGGAGAAGAAGCAGTACAGCACTAATGTGAGTTTTATCTTTCAGGTTACCAACAGAGGAGAAGCCCATTTAGAGCTGAATGCTTTCAGAAGGAAACATGACTGTGCCTTGGTCATCTCAGGGGACTCTTTAGAGGTACACATATGGAAATACTTCAAAGGCTGCTTTCTTTTAATTGCTTTTGTGTGTGTGTGTGTGTGTGTGTGTGTATGTATGTCAGTGTTTGTGTATTTCAGTAAGTCATACTTGCTTCTGTAAAGGTAGATATTCAATAGCATGCATAATACTACAAGGATTGTAAAATGCTGTGTTCTTTCATGCAACATTCAGCAGTTCACTTTTTTTGTGAATATACAATTAAAATGTCTGAATGAAGTAATGGACTTCCTGAAATGGATCTGTCTTACCCCTTCCACAAACGCACTAACCAGCGACAGTATGTATACACCAATATACTGATCTTCCTTACATACAGCAAAATTGAAATATCTTGATCTGATGATGTCTCTTCCATCTGGCTTCAACCTTTGGGTTATCGGATCTGACTAATTTCTAAAGCCCTGCCATTGCAGAGTCTTCAACCGAAGAGTTCTGCCTACTTTACGCATAGTCCCCTACTCTCCCCTTCTCTCCTCAGATCAAGTTTACTCCTTACCACTCCCCCTTGGCAAAATATCACATTTGACTAACATACTAGCAAGAAGGCAATAGAAAACCCATGCAGGGCATCTCATAAACCTGCCAATCATGGAGCATTCATCTTACAACTTTGACAATTTGGAGGGGGGAAATGGAGGGAGGGATGGTAGAAGTGGACAGAAGAACACACAACTTTCGCATCCAGTGTTGTGCCCTCTGTATAGCTGCAACCTGTGGGACAGAGTCTCCAGCTAGGAATAACCCCAGCGAGGCCCTAGGAGAGGACATTCCACAAAATTGTAGAGCCAAATGAAGTTCTTGACTTACTGAATATCCAGTTTGTGACAGGAGACAAAGTTATGAGTGCTGGACCAGGTAGCTGCAGCACATATGTCATCATTGGAAGTCAAAAAGGCAGTAGAAGTAGCAAATGCTTGGCTTTATAGATGAGAACATTCCCTTCAAGGAATACACAAATGAGAAGCAGTGCTCTCTAAAGAGTCCGTAGTTTCCAGGATCTGTTGAAGGTCCTCCCTTATGAAGGTTGATGACCTTCGCAGTTGTCCATTCACATGGCACAAACCCAGTTTTAAGACTCCAGGAATCCTGGTAAGTCACAAGGCATCCCAGAATGTTATCAGGGCCCAGTAAGGCCATGTTCCTGGCTTGAGTGAATGCAACCAGTACATGCTCCCTAGTTAGAATTGGAAGGGTTATGTTTGAGGGTATATTTTGGGTGCTTGGTGGTGGTGGGGATGAGGGGTAAAGTTGGAACTGAATTTGTCTGCCAACAGGTTCCCAATATTGCCAGGTTCTGTGAACAGGGCACCAGTAACCATCAGTTCAGCACATTGTTGTATGCTGTCTTTGAGATTTCTGTGTTTTAACTGGGAAGCAATCTTAACCTCACAGTTGGCTCTATTTTGACCTAATTAACTCTGTTAATTGCCTATTTACATTGATGAGAGATTTTTTTTTTATGGGCATTACCCTTCCTGTTTTTGCCATATTTTTTTTCCTTTTTGTTGTATATCCGGTTTAATTTATGGTGCCACCAAGGTGGTTTGTTTTTAGGCTGGTCCTGGGCTTACTTCTGGTAGTTACAGCAGCCTCTATGCAAACAGTGACATGATTGTGCTGCACAGTTGCTGTGTTCTTGGGGTTTGGAGAGCACTGACATTTGACAAGCCATCACTTAATAACAGGTTATTTGCTTTGGAATAGTTCCTAACAGTCACTGGTTCTAATGGGATTGAAGAGTTGATTTTGCTTTTGAAGGAGACAGCTTTATGGTTGGGCCTTACCAGGGAGAATGAGACATTGGGGGGGGGGGTGCAGCATTCTCCCATATTTATGAGAGCGAGGTCCAGTATGTTGGAGTCTCTGGTGGGTATATTCACAGATTGGTAAAGGGCGTGTGTGTTTATGAAGTCCAGGAATCTCTGTGCATGTAAATTTCAGGCCGCAGAGGATTCACAGCCTATACAGCAGTAAAGTGTCTCATGAGTAGGGTATTAGTTGGATTGAAAAAAGTTGTCTCCAGTAGGTTCAGGAATGCATTGTGAGCCTCTTGGGACATGGAGGGTGACCTATAGCTGGCTAGGATGTGGGACGGTATATTGTCTATGCTCATCTGCTTGTGGAGGAGCTCCAGCATACCTTACTGTTTGACTACACTGGAGATGTGCTTGGTATTGATATATATTGAGAAACCTCCACTTTTATCCATTGGCTTACAGTTACTAGTCTAAAAGTGTGGAAGGCACTGAAACATTGCACTGCCAGGGTACTCTTTGCTGCTTTAAACCATGTCTCAGTAACTGCATAAATATCTATATTTTCAAGTGTGAGGAGGGCTTTGATGGAGTGTAGTTCAGACTCCTAGCACTGACTAGTAGCACCTTGAGGTTCAATTGAGTTGATTTTTCTATGCCAGTTGGTTTGTCATTTTGGCTTTGTCTAAAAAAGGCACTATGGGGGTAGCTAAAGTTTTTAACCAGTATTCAAAATCTTAGAGGAGAAAGGTCCAGACCATTCTTGGCAAAGCAACGTGCTCTTTTCACCATGTCCACCCAAGTTAGCAAACACTGGATCCCCTTAGAATGAGACCAAAAAGACAGCCAGTTATTGAGATCAATTATTTTTTGTTTATATTGTGGCATTATCCTTGGTGATGGTAATATGCTGCTCAGTACTAGGCTCATACCAGCCTATGACACACAGTCTGAAAGCTCCATAATGTCTCTCTTCATATAGTTCAGGAAGGTACATCACAGGTCATTTACGCCTTATATGGACTATGATGGAATCACAGCAGTACCTGTGATGTAATGACTTGAGTGCATGCATGATTTCATGGATCCTGGTTCCAGGTAAGCAACTAACAGTTATCTTTTCCTTGTTTAGCCTTTTTAGAGGGGCATCAGTATATCTTACAATGGAGTCCCCTATGATGAGAGTTCTGGGAAGTATGTTTGCTTGCTTTAGGGACTTAGTGTTTGGGTCTCCCCAAACTAACATTATGCATGGTATTAGGTATTGTTTTACTAAGTGCCTTTGGGCTTGCTGAAGCATAGCTTGATAATGAGTGGTCTAGGTGTTCTGTGTTGTTTAGAAGATTGATTTTAAGTGCCTCAGGATACGTTAGGTGATGTATGTGTTGTGTGCTATGTGAAGTGGGTGTTGTGTGCATGCTTTCAAGAACCTGATACGTGGTTGTATGTGAAAGTGTAGCCTTGAGTGTCATTGTATAAGTGTACCTCTTGTATACTGTGTCTGCTTCTTTAAGTATTAAATGCTCGTCAGTAAACATGAGACAATTGTTACATTGTCTCAAGATATCCATATCCACCAAGGTGGCTACAGAGAAATTAAGGAATTGCATATCCATAATGTCAAGTCCTTCGATGTGTGAGCTACAAGGGGTGGTGTATTGGGGTTAGAAGGCTGTTAAGGGTGCTTTGTTAGTGCAGACAAATAATGGTGCTTTATTGGGGCAGATTATGCTTAACAGTACTAAATTCTACTAACGTTAATGTTTCTACATGTACCACTTAAACAGAAATACTTATGAGCTCAGAGGACTCAAGCCTCCCAACTCCACCCCTTACACAGCATTAGTCCAGAAGTGTGTACTGTAGATCTTAGTGTGAAACAAAACAAATGACAAGCTTGCTGTATTTCTGTATTGTAGTCATTTGACAAGTTTGCAGTGGGCCATTTTGTCAGGAATGACTACTGGCAGGGACTGATCTTCCTAATCGAAAATGATATTCAATAGCTACAGTTCAACAGATATTAGATTGTTGAGTGGTAAGATAATATGGTCTATTTCCACAAGAACTGTTTATAATCCAAGGGGATTTAAACAGATTAAGGTACAGTATTAGCGAGACTACAGTGGCCACCTCGTTCCACCATTTGGTTCTTTCACCCCCCACCCCACAGCATCATCTCTCTGTCCTTAAACAGTGACTTGTACACAGCACTTAATCTGTTACTTCACTATTTTGTTCCTTTTTTTCTTGGTCCCCTTTTACATTTTTACCCATTTCTCTTTCCATCTCCATCTAAAAATGGTCTGAGCAAAGTACTGTATTTTGTATATATGTGTGAGCCTTTCTCAAGCAAGTAAACATACAAAATTACACTCATGCCATGCATGACAGTGAAAAATCATCTCATACAGTGTCATACTGGATGGTATGCCTGCTCAGGTTCACAGTCATTAGAAGCAGAGGCCAGTGTGCCCTCAGTGAAATTCAAAGAGGAATCTGACCTGTGGGGCTTTAGACTTTGTATAGTCTTCCTCTTGTGCTGAATCTTTCAGTAACTGTTTTGGCCATTACCGCAATGAGCCAAATGAAGGCCTTGGACTTGTCATCCTACTTCAGATTAAGGGGCTTAAGTGTTGGCAATGGTAACAGCCATTGAATTTGTGTTTCTGGCCTGTGCAGACTAGGCAGCACCTGTGCTGGTCCTGACATGGCTCTGAAGACCATAGTTATGTTTTGAAGGGACTCTGCTTCTTAGGTACTGAATGAAGGGGTAGGAGGGATGTCATACTGTGTCAGAAACTGGAAAGAAATGGAGACAAGAAATGTAGACATCCCACAGTTCTAATAATAGAAATCAGTGCATTGGTCAAATGGGTATAGCCTACTAACATGAGGACTGTGATATTTTTAAAACAGGTATGTAAGGTGGCAGTGGAATTATGCACTACTGCAGTGGACCCCTCAGAATATGGCCATCTACTGCTAAAGTGCCATATTTTTCACTGTTTAAGTACTGCTTCAGTTTTGAGTTTATATTTGTTTGAGTCATTGTGTCCCTTTTCACCTGGACCCAATAATTTGAGCCTGGTCCTGAAAATGGATTCAAAACTACATCATTTATAATCACTCAAGGTTGTACACCCTCACTGTTGGTTACATTAACTATGGGTGTGACTGTGCAGAGGGCAAAGTACATTGCACTTGAGGGATGGGTTAGCCCCCCCAATACAAAAAATGTTGACAGTTATGAGCCCATCCTTTAGATGGGGTATGAATTATCAGGCCTCACTGAAAGGACACATGATTAAATGCTACAACCCAACTACCTAGTCTGTGCTGTGCTATTTTTGTAACTAAATTTATTAAAATATCCAATTAGTGCACTTTGTTCACCTCTGTATTCCAAACCATATCCCAGAATGAACTGACAGTTTTCATTACAGAAATGCAGAGTGTGACAGTAAGTAGTGGTGCTTAGTCCATTTGGTCTATTCACGTCTTTGCTCATGTGTTTGGCTGCCAAGCCTGATCAATCAATAGTGTTACCACCTTCTAGCCCTCCTTGTAAAACAGTACGTCTAGACTTTTATCAGGTGCAGGAAAAGCTATAAAGTATCATACAAATACAGCATCACAGACTAATGCGGCAATCTAGAGTTTAGGTAAGAAAAACATTAACATTTCAAGCAGCAGTTGTATGCAGGCTGATGGCAGTTTTACTCACGAGGAAACACAGATCCTATGAAATGGAGTAAGCTATTGAAGTCCATGAAGAATTCAGCACTTGACTGAGGAGATGACGTTTCATCAAAGAAAATGAAAGTTATGTACTTACTACAATGATAAATATGTGTTTTCTTCTTCCATCTGATTCAACCTGTGAGTTATTGGATCCAAGGCATGCAGCAACTGGAACACCACAGAGGCTCCTTACAAAAAGAAAACAAAGAAATTCGACCAACACAAAGTATATAATGAGTAGAAGTAGACTTGGCTTTGCCTTTAATGTTAATGGCTTTTATTGGTCCCATTGTTTGATTGGTTATTTGTTTGATGATTTTATTACTTAAACTGATCTACTTGTAAATTAAAACATCTCTGAAAAAGCCTAGTGTAAGCCTGGTGAAAGCTCTTAATTGTTTTAGTTTTGTATATATGTAAATAAAACAGTCGTGGCTTTTATTTGTTGTGGTATTTTTTATTTTTACAAAAAGAATACAGGGAGTAAACACCATTTCCTCCACTGTTCGCCTCAAAACCCTGTCTCTCTACTCGGTATCATGCAGACTTCTGAGAGGTGATCTTTGCCTGGCATGCAAGGCATCCCTGGACCCCTGTTTTGATGAACCTTTTGCACATCTGCAAAACAAACAGCGTCAGAACTACTAGGTTAAAAAACCTAAATTTTGCCTACAACATAAATAGAACATGTTGGAGAGACAAATATGTTTCTCAGATAATTCCCATTCTCTGGAACAGGCTCCTCATCCATGTGAAGCAGAGCTCCTCCCGATCCCTATTTAAGCACAACTTGGACCAATAAATAGGTAAACAGAAATTCACCACTGGTCTAGTTCTGATGGACAGAGACAGTCAGTAAAACACCCCTTATATAAATCAAATTTATGGGTCACATTTGAATTTTACGTCTAGGTTTTTAGGGACCATTTTGATCGTTAGCCTACTGTGCACCTATGAGAGGGTGGATTGAGGAGGAAACAGTTTTCCACTTAAAAGCTTAAACAGTACACATTTTCACACTAATGCAGTAGGGGCTTATACAAGTAAATTGCCCTAGAGTTGTGTGTATACATGTCTGTTTTACTGATAATGAGCTTATTTATTTTATTTGAGAGCACTTGATCACAAGTGACCAATTTCAATCTCCGCCCAGGGATGGTAAACAGTAGTGCAGTTACACAGCAAGTACATTTAGATAGTTGTATTAATAAGAAGCAGAATACATCTCACCTCACTATGTGCAGAATGTCTGCATTTCTCTGTTTGAGCAGTACTTTTTAGAAGCAAAGCTTTTAAGCTTTTTGTACATATTGTGTCCAGCAGTGTGCAGATAAATGCTAAGCATTACACCAGGTGGCCCAAGATTGCTGACTTCTATAAAAAATGCCACAGCAGCATCTCTGCCCACTTTATAGCTGTCCTGACCTCTTACCTGGCTCATCGTGCAGCTGGTATTTTCTTTTTGGAAATTTATTTTGTAAGTCAGAAGCATCACAGTGCAGTTATTAGCGAGAGCAAGTCTGAAGGGCTTAGCTGTCCTTTCCTTTTATTTAAAGTGGCCTCCAGACCAGTCTGAAGTGAGAACAGGCTGCCACATTCTTGGTTAGTACCACTGGGTCTGAACTTGAACCAGGAGATTGACTCCTTTCACTGTCCATTAAGTGCTGAACTTGAGTCAGGCCCAGGTTTCCACTTGCCTCAGTTTTGGACTTTCAGCCCTGTTTGTTTCAATGCTGCAGTTAATAACCTTTAAAGAAATTGTTAACAGATTACAAGTGGTCACTGGATAGCATTAGTTAGCCTTTCAGGTCTGTGATGCCGTGTTTGGTCTAGAGTTTGTATTGTTAAACACCGTGTCAGAAGTCTGCTGATTATGCAATGCCTGTTTTACCTTCCCTTTCTGGTACCACTGAGGGTCACAGTAAATTATTAAATGGTATGGTGCACAGTTTGCTTCCCCAGCAGAATTGTCCATAATTTCAGAATCTAAAGAGACGTAACCTTTTTGGTGAAGGTTGATCGTCTTCCCCCACTGTCTCACATGAGACTTAGGATGTCAGCCATGTACAACTGTCCCTTGATCATTCCCTAAAAGGTGACACTGCTAATTTCATCAACCAGAATTTTTTCAACATTTGGAACTTGGGCTGAAGACTTGGCAGCACACGGCTAAAGGCTCTTGATGTGCCAGAATGCTAAATTTAACTTCAGTTTCATATTTTTTAGGACAACAACTTAAGATGGATGTTTTTAATGTCACAGCTTTTGTTAATACTGAATGAAAAGCATCACAAAGAAGAGATATAGATCATGTTGTTCAGTTTAAAACTCGTACAGGGTTGCAAATGCATGGAATGCTGAAGGACTAGAATGTATAGTACTAGTTAGATATATCATAACAACTATCCAATCGACTTGAAACCTAAACCATTGTTTGCAGTCGTGACAAATGTAAATCTAGATTTATTTTGCAATTAATAATTATTACATCTAAACAGTGTTTTTCATCACAAGGATAAAATGAAAAAACATTTTCTGTAAACGCACTCGGTGTGCTAACACTTTGAAATAACATTGATTTTAAGCCTCAGAATGGATTTATCCCCAGTGTCATTAAGCAGTCTACTAGGCCTCACACACGACAGAGGAGTAAGGCATCTCATATACTGTCAACAAAATCTTGAACACGCCTAGGCATGATGATCTCCTATAAGTTCTAAGCATGTCACCTTTCCTCTTATTTGTTGCTGTTTTAACAGAATGAATCTCTTTCATTGCATTAACAAACGTACTACCCATGGGGTAGGGATCCAGATTTCCACTTTCGGACATACCTCTCAAGTGTACCTCATTACAAGAATGTTCCTCATTTGGACTCTTAAAAAGTTCATGTTCCTCAAAGTTCCACATTGAAAGAGTCTGTCACATATTCAGTTTTGGGCATTTTTGTAACTGATGTCCATGGTAAATACAACAAAATCATATTAAGTCATGAAACAACTTTTCTGTAAGTAAAAATAACACATTTTAACCATCCTGTGAGCTTCCTAGTTGAAGTTGTTAGCGGTTAGCAAGTGTTCCACATTTTGCCCATTTGTTCCACGTTATAAGAGATAATGTTCCTCATTTTGGAGTTGGAAGGTTGAGAGCTTGGCTATCAAGATCGGTAATGTCAGCAGGTTCTATGGTGTCTCAGTCTGTCTTAAGTGAAAAAATAAATAAATAACAGCATCAGGGTAAGTACTACCATGTCCAGCCAATGTTTACTACATTGCTAGTCAGAAAATGTAATATGTACTTAAAGCCTCATCAGCACACCTCTGACAGCAAGGACCTGCTCTCATCTATAATCTAGATAATCTTGGTAGATTAAAAATATTAATGTGAATGCAACATTTTCTGGTTTATTAGCATACTTTGGAAGCATCTATAAGGTAATCCACAACTCTTTTGGTTGTGTGATCTACAGATCCATACTACAACCTTTCCTGACTGAGTCAGTTCATTTCTGCTTTGGGATCTTTATTCATTGACTGTGTTTCTTATAAGATAATAGTGCATTGTCCCCATGAGCCTACATCAGAAAGCAGATTTACTAAGGGCTATTCTCAAGTGTCAGCGATACCTAACTTTGTAATAAGTAGACTTGTGAGAACTATATTTCTCCGTTTCCCATTAAGATACAATATAATTGATATTAAAAAAATCTTTTTCATACAGATGAAACAGCTCAGATGCTCACACAGATTATATGTAATAAAAAGTTAAGAAGGGAAGTGAGAGAAGACCTGCAAGGTGCCCCTACCTGCAGCAAACCGGCAGTAAAATATGGCCTCAGCCTCTTATGCAGAATGAATTTTTTTAAGGTGTCTTGGCCCACATCAGAGAGTATGGTATTTTCACCCATGACAATTATGACTGTCTGAAGACCGGTAAAATTCTCCTGTGAAGAATAAACAGCTTGAGTGCCGCTGTTTTATCTTAGTTGAACATCCTGCCATAAAGTTTCTACAACAAGGTTCAGGATACCTCCAGGATAGTCTCCCGCTCTCCAAGTCACACACACGCACACACACACACACACACACACACACACACACACACACACACACACACACACACACACACACACACACATGTATAGACACACACACATGCTGCAGCTTAGATTGCCACAACATCATACCAGCCAATCTAAAGGTTAAAGTAATATTAAGACAGTGAGAGGAATCTCAGTGTTCCTCGTTTAAAAAGCATAAATAGAAACAACCCCACATCATTTTTCTTTTATTCCATGACCCTTAACAACAGACTGGGACAGTATAAATTCATAGCTTCCAAAAATATTGTAGCCAAAGGTAATCTACTAAGCAGATGCAATTCAGAACCAAATGTCTCTTTAAAAAACTAATCAAGGTTATCAAGTCCTGTGGAAGGATGTGACCTTACTTCATTTTATTCCTGCTGCTTAAGCAGTCTTTTTCCTTTGAGGTATTCTTCATTTGAATAATGAATATGGTTCCCATTGCCTTCCTGCTAGACCATTCTCCCACAGAGATAAGATCAGTTCCACTCCAGTCATTGCATATTCTTGATTTCTCAGCCTGATATGATATCAATTCCACTCCATTCTAAGCCCCTCTCACTTCATTTGGAGATTCTTAAAGATTATTATTACCTGCTGAGAACTGAATAAAGCAGCTGAATTCAACAACCTGAAATGAAAGCCCTTTGACCTTTAGGAATGCCCTTACCATGTACACTGTTTTGCATCTGATGGAGGACATTTGTCCTCGTCTTCATTTTGGAGAAGTCCTGCTCACAATAAACGCTTGAGACTTCCACTTTCAGTATTTCACAAGTCCTCTGTGCACACGACGGAATGTTTTTGTCATAGCACAGGAAGAACAAATGCATCAAGGTGGGGCTTTGCTGCTTGTAGGGGTCCGGTGTTAGGCTAAAGACTGCACCAATTCTATCTGTAATGCCTGTTCATTGCTGTAAGCCTGTTTTCAAATACGTATACATACATACATATATATATATATATATATATATATATATATATATATATATATATATATATATATGTAAAGAGAGAGATAAAATTAGGCAATCCACCTGTTCAGACTTTTCTGAGATTCTGTATTCCTCTCTGTGCTCAAGATGGAGAAGCTCCTCTTGGAGGATGCCAGTTCTGGTTTTGCATCTATATGGATTTTCTTTTCTCCTAGCATATATCTCAGAATGTGCTTGACCACTCTTTCCTTAGGTAACATTTCATGGATTACAGACAAGTTGCCCTTTTCTCTGTGTTGTAGAGGGATGATGCCCTGACTATGACCCAGGCAGTTTGAGTTTGACTAGTAGCTCAGGTGCTGGAATAGCCAGACAGGGGATTATGGAAGTGAGCAGCTTAGAAAGGTCCTCTCATCCTGGCTGGTAGGGGAATGGTGGTCCCATTTGGCAAAAATTGCTCCTAGACAACTGTGGCTTCAGGACTGTGGATGTGAGTTTTGTAGTACCACTTTGGTGCTGTAGTCTTTTTACGCATGTTGTATATGTGTGGAAGCAAACACACGTCAGGGAGGGCATCGGATATCCCCACGATGATGCAGGCTTTCAAATCAACCACCCAACAATAAAACCTGTGATCGCTGCTTGTGGGGAGGACTGATGGTCATCAGGCAATGGGGAAGAGGTAAGATATTAAAATTGCTGCATGCGGGGAGGACTGATGGCCATCAGGCAATGGGGAAGAGGTAAGATATTAAAATTGCTGCATGCGGGGAGGACTGATGGCCATCAGGCAATGGGGAAGAGGCAAGATATTAAAATCGCTGCATGCAGAGAGGACTGATTGTCATCAGGCAATGTGGAAGAAGTAAGGTATCAAAAAAAAAAAAAAAGGATCATGGTCAAGTTTAAAATGTATTCTTAGAAAACATTGTATATTAGACTTTTACTGGACTGTGTCTAGCTGTTGTGGTATGCTTTCATTCGAGTCATTATGTCATAAACCAACAAGTGTGTAATTTTATATTCTGGTACTTTTGGTGTGTACATGTTTGTGGGTTTTAAGATCTAATTTCAACCAGGGTTCAAAACTAGAAAGATTTAAGGAGTTTACTCCACTAAACTTTGACAAAGAGATGTTATGCATTGCCCATGGGAGTCTTTCATTTAACCTGAGATTCTTTTTTTAGAACAGTAAATCTAGAGGGCTAAGGATGAGTGTTTCCATGTGTTAAAGCCAAAGTAGAGGACCCACCCAAATATCAACTTAGAGTTTACAGGGTGAGCCTGTGTGTCAGAAGAGAGTAACCAATAGTTTGCTAAACTATGCCAATCAGGTGAGTGGTACCAAGTGGGGTAGTGACCATGCAGAGCAGAATGTTGATATAACTTTGAGTAGTTGCACTGTCCCTGATGATTTTGTGGCATCAACCTTCATACTGAATCTTCTGTCAGTCTGTATGTCACTTATGTGCTCTGTTTACTGTTTGCAGGTATGTCTGAAGTTTTACGAGTATGAGTTTATGGAGCTGGCCTGTCAATGCCCTGCAGTTGTGTGCTGTCGGTGTGCACCAACACAGAAAGCCCAGATTGTACGATTACTGCAAGAGCGGACTGGAAAGCTAACATGTGCAGTAGGTAAGCAAGCAGAAAAGCACATCTGATACTATTGAAAATGACATTGTCGCAGTTTGAAATTTTAGTGATCGACAGTCACTTGGGGCTATGTTTCGATTTTGGTTTGCAGTTCTGAGGAACATATTTGGTGTCCCACTGATGCAGCATTTGGATTTCTTTCTACAGTGGTATTACCTAAGATTCAAGAATGGACTTGGGTTCCCAGAATGCCACCGCAGAGGGATGATCAGGTATCTTGACATCATTCCTTCCATGAGAATGTAGCAACACGGTGAAGATTTCTTGATTCTGGCAGTATTCCTTCTTTGAGGAAGGACAGGAGGAAGGGTGAGATTATGGGCCTCTGACCATATTCCTTCCCCAGGCATGGACAAAAAGGAAGGGCAAGAGCCCGGACAGTATTCCTAACCTGGGGAGGAATGAGGCATTGTAATGCACATCTGATTCCTAGAACAAGCTTCATCCCCAGTTTGAAAACTGCAGGCTTTCGAGATGCAGGTGGATGCTGTAATGTCTCTCCACATACCTGATTAACAGAATGTCATGCATGTGCCTTCTCTCTAATACTGTAAGGAATGGCTTGGTGTCATGATATGTTACCTGAATTATGTAAAGCAACAACCATCAATGAAGAAAAGGAGCATGGTGTCGTCAGCTTGGGAGTGCACTGATATGTTAATTCATGACTGGTTACTTGTCCATCCTAAGCAGTCTTTTACAGATGGATGTCAGTGCTACTTGTGCCTTAGTAGTAAACGGGGGTCATACCACACCCTAGTCGGGCAAGCTAATCTACAGACGTGCTGTACTTACAAAAAATTACTAAAATTGTTGACAGAACTGGACATTTTATTGAATGGATTTAACATTTGGTGACCAGGATTAGTGCATTGAACTGAAGAGGGACTTAGTGTTCAGACTGTCCAGCGGAGTGCAGAAGACAGCTGAACAGGTTCAGAGAATAAAACAGATCTGCTGGCAGTCATCTTTACAAGAGTGTAGAAAGTGTACATCCTCTATGGAGTGACCAAAATAAAAGTCAGTGCCAACCTAGCACATGAATTTAATATACATGGTAGTGTAATTTGCACAGGTTGTAATTATGAATCTAGGGATTTTTTTCTATATGGTATAGTATAAGGTTGAAAGCAAAAGATGTACTAGATAAATAGTGGAAGGAGCTGAAATATGTGGTGTGTAGCGGAAAAAAGGAAAAACAAACATAGGGGCTGGTGCTTTTGTTTTATGAGCACATTAACCAGAGAACACTGCCTGTTTATTCCTCAGTACCTGGTCTAAAACACTTATTTTTGCACTCCCACACCAGGAAAAGGGAAAAAAATTACAATACTCCTATAATACAGGCAGTAGCAATATGACAAAGCTGTCTAGGAGGACAACAGTAAAGAATAAACAGCCCCAAAATGTGCCTTTTGAGAAAGTATACATATAATACACACACACACACACACACACACACACACACATACATATATATAGGTCCCCTTCACATAGTTGACTTTTCAGAAAGTCGACTTTCATATGGCCGAGACCATATGAGCTGACCATGGGGAACCGCTATCTCCGTACAGTGCGGAATGGGAAAATTTCCTCTTCCGCACTGTAGTGCGATCTCGGAGTTGGTATATTTTAAGTTACAGGGGGTGTGGGGATGGAGCCCCCATGGGGGGGGGGGGTACAGTTGAAAGGTAAGTGTTTGGTATGTGTTATGTGTTTATTTTACATGGTCGGTTTTTGAAAGTCGATCATATGGTCTCGGCCATATGAAAGTCAACTTTCTGAAGAGTCGACCATGTAAAGTAGACCCATATATGTTTATGTATATACATTTGTATATGTACATTTACAATGCATACATAACACACGCAAACATGCAGGTGTGTGTACATACATGTGCAAATTTCTGCACTCACTTTTATCTACTTCAGATCATGCAAGCTGGA
This sequence comes from Protopterus annectens, assembly GCF_019279795.1. Lineage (NCBI taxonomy): Eukaryota > Metazoa > Chordata > Ceratodontiformes > Protopteridae > Protopterus > Protopterus annectens. The sequence goes on along the minus strand of NC_056746.1, from coordinate 1,002,464,266 downwards.
GGCTGTTGTGCTAAAAAAGAGGTACCATACTCTGGATAGGATGTTATTCCACTGCAGGGCACACCCACTTACTCTTAAGTGGTGTCAGGATAGTAATCTCTCTTTCTCTCTCTCTCAACATCAGTAAAATGAAAGAGATGATTATTGATATACAGAGGAAGAGAGGACAGGACTTACCACGGTATATTGGTCTGAGGTGGAGAGATTGGCTACGTTTAAATTTCTTGGTATTAACATCTCTGAGGACCTCACTTGAACTTATAAACATCATAGACCTGGTGGAGAAAGCCCGGCAGTGTCTGTATTTTCTGAGAAGGTTGAGGAACTTTGGTATGTCAAGTACTATCCTCAGTAACTTCTACAGATGTACAATTGAGAGCATCCTCTCCCATTCCATTACAGTCTGGTTTGGGAACAGTACGGTATGTGACCATAAAGCTTTACAGTGGGTGATAAAATCAGCACAGCATATCATTGGAACAACATTCCTTGCACTGGAGGACATCTGTAACAAGAGAGTTCTCAGGAGGGCCTATAATATTAAGGATATTACTCATCCACAGCACAAATTGTTTATGTTATTACCATCAGAGATGTTACAAGAACTTAGCAGCTAGAACAACAAGTCTGAAAGACTGTGTTCTTTTTATGCCATTAGGCTTGTAAATAAAAGCCATCCATTGCCTCTCCCTCCAGCACCATAGACTGGCTTGTGTTTGAAGGAGTGAAATTCTTTTTTTTATTTTTGTTTTGTGTTAATGTGTTATGTTATTGGAGGATTTGCAGAATAAGAATTTCATTGTAGTGTGTGACATTGTATCTAATACATATGACTATAAAATGGAATTGAATTAAGGACAATTTTACATCAACAGTTATGTCTATGGACTTTGAGAGGAAAATAGAGAACCCAAAAGAGAAACCCTTGTAAATGTGGGGATAACATGAACGTTCCACAAAGAAGCCACTGCATGCCTAGAGGACTAAAGTGTAAGGCATCAGTGCTGTCATGCTAACATGTTGCCATGTACATTGTTCATATAAAAAGTACAGGTAGCAGAGTTGTTTCACATAAGAAAACTATGATAAGTCTTTGCTGCTTAGTATTAGAATCCTCCAACCAACCAGCATTACTGTATTTTTCAGTTAAATAAAAAGCACAGCCTAAAATATCACAAGACTTCAGAAAGCCACACATTATGTTTTTGTGTATTCACTTATTTTTAAAGCCAAAAAAAGTAGTAATAGATTCCTGTATTGGATAGGTGCATTGAGACATGTGAAGTTCTCAGAGTGAGCAAACACTGTAAGGCAGTGCAAAAAACTGGCAGAATTCTGAGGTGGAATATAATAAAATGAGACAGCCCGTGATTCAGAAGGATGGTACTGGTATTGTCACCTTTGGCTGTGGTTTGGGATGTGGTGGGGTCAACACAGTGCGTCTCCTAACATAAGCATTGTTTTAGGTGTGATGAAATCACACTGAGGTTCCATAACCTGTATTGTCACAAGGGGATGTCAAACCTGACGGTCTCAGCTGTGAAAATCTGCACATGTACTAAAACAACATTCACATAAAGATGGAATAAACACAACTGGCCTTTTTACATTCAACTCTCTGCATTTGGTGCTTGTTGCCTGTGACTAGGCTTATAAGTAACTCTGGATGTCAGATGGGATGAAGCTCTGCAAATCCAGCTCTCTCATCTTAAGGTCTGGATTCATGTGCTTCATGGCTGCTGTTTTGTACTGGTTGGAGAAATGTGTCATTTTCAGGCATCTGTCTAATCTGGAATGGCAGTAGAAGATATCAGGCAGTGTGCACATGGAACAGTACGAATGTATGAATCTTCTTGTCTGTATGGACTTATGCAGAGAGAGATACAAATATGTGCACTGCACACCTCACTCACTGTCTCTCACAGTTCCCAGTCTCTGCCACTCCTCTCTATTGAAAGAGATTAGGCAGTCCCAGATTCCTAGTAAGTGCCAAAGTTGAGGTGGATAACCGAGAATCAGATGCTAACTGTCTAGTGAAAGTGGGGGAAAAGGAAAACAGGACTGATAAAAATGAAGGGGGTGGCATACTTGTGCAACACGGAAATACCACATTCAGAAAAAATATTTTGTCTGATGTGAACAATTTCCTTTATGCACAGACAAGTTTCATATGATTGGATGGTACCAGTGCAATGACAATAAGTTTCTTGTTGGCATTCCAGGAACAGAGGCAGCCAAATGTTATTGTTGGCACCCCTCTTGGATGTGCAGTGCATATTGTACATTAAAAGAAAGAGAGGGAGTGAATAGAAACTGTTGATTATTGGTGCATAATCAGCTCTGTCTTGCATGCCTGACTTCCATGAATGCACTACCTGGGTCAGGTGCAGATGCCTCCTGTAGTGCCATAGTACTTTAACCGTAGTTAGTTTGAGGGAAAGGAATTGGACGTATCTGATGATGATAGAGACAAATCCTGCTCCTGCTCATTAGGCATGTTATGGATTTGTACATGGGCAGAAGTGCCTACAGCAGAAATTCATATGATGGAGCAGACGGGAGCAATGATTAATTTAAGATGCGATAGAACAGAAGATGTAAATGGATAAACAGTAACTGTCTGGAAACCCTCAACACTTACAACATTGCAAGTATCATACAGTAATTGAACAGGTGAAATTCTTAGTTACGGTCAGGGTGTCCCACAGGGCTCTGTCCTAGGCCCTTATTGTTCAGATTGCATCTTTTAGACCTAAATTTTTCATGTGAGGTGTTCTACAGTATATGCAGATTTCCTGAAGTTGGGTAAACTGATTACATGCATTACAGATAAGGTATATCAAGCCATTCTTTTGTTGATTTGGATGTATGCTTGAGGTCATTGTCGTGCTGAAAGGTGAAATCAAATTCATCTTTCTAGCAGACAACTGAAGGTTTTGGGCCAGAAGTGACTGGTATTTAGAACTGTTCATAATTCCCTCCACCTTGACTAAAGCCCCAGTTCCAGCTGAAGAAAAGCAACCCCAAAGCATGATACTACCACAATCATGCGTCACCGCGGGGATGGTTTTCTTTTTGTGATGCAAAGTGTTGTTTTTGCGCCAAACATACCTTTTGGAATTGTGGCCAAAAAGTTCAACCTTGGTCTCATCAGACCATAACACATTTTTCCACATGCTTTTGGGAGACTTGATGTATTGTTTTACAAATTTTAGCTGGGCCTGGATGTTTCTCTTTGTAAGAAAAGGCTTCGGTCTTGTAACCCTACCCCATAGTCCAGACATGTGAAGAATATGGGAGATTGTCACATGTAGTACACAACCTTACTTCCTAGAAATTCCTGCAGCTCCTTCAGTGTTGCTGTAGGTCTCTTGGCAGCCACCCTGGCCAGTTTTTGTCTGGTCTTTTCATCAATTTTGGAGGGATGTCCAGTTCTTTGCAATGTCAATGTTGTCCCATATTTTCTCCACTTTTTGATGACTGTCTTCACTGTATTCCATGGTATATCCAATGCTGTGGAAATTTTTTTGTACCCTTCTCCTGACTGATACCTTTCAACAATGAGATTCCTTTGATGCTTTGTAAGCTCTCTGGGAGCCATGACTTTTGCTGTAGCAGGCAACTGAGTAAATGTCAGGAAAATCCTACTAGGACAGCTGAACTTTATTTGGGGTTAATCAGAGTCTCTTTAATTGATGGCAGGTGTGTACCCAAGAAGACTGAATATTGTAATTAAATCAAAAGGTGCTTCAACAAAGTATTAATTTAAGGGTGTGTACAGTTATGCAACCAGCTTATTGTACGTTTTTTATTTTTTATATTTTCCCCTAACATATTTGTTTACTTTTCAATTGAATTGTACAGGATATAGGTCACATTAAAGGAAGGAAAAATTTTGAAATGATTTATTGTGGTCTCATTTTTTATATCATAAAAAACTGGCATTTTAACAGGGGTGTGTACACTTTTTATATCCACATTGTGTGTATGTGTGTGTATATATATATATATATATATATATATATATATATATATATATATATATATATACATAATACAGTATGTATGTATGTTATGAGCTGTGGTGACATGTGAATGTGGAACCTGGCTCTGTAGTTCTGCCCACTCTACTACCTGTCCATTTTGATATGGTAAATTAATGTACAGAAGAGAACACAATTCTGTATTGGAGAAATGGGTTCTTATAGTGCAACATTTGAAACATTAAGCCCATTAATTTCATAAGCTTTATATGCCTACATTGCTCCTTTTCAGGGCTGTGTTCCTTAAACACACTGATTCCAGTTCTGAGTCTGATTTTATGCACTCTGTTTCAAAAGAGAAGAGATTGTAAACTAGAGTGAAGCTGCTGTTTTTTTCCTCCTATACTTTCCAGCACTACCCCAACCACATCTCCGACGACTTTGTATGAACTGCATATGAATAAATTCCATCAGCAGAAGAAGTTGGTCTAAAGTTGTCTGCCTCTCATGCAGTGTCATTGTTCAGCTTAATAAGTCCTTAGTAGATGAACAGCTCCCTTGATTTGTTTGCCACAGGAGTTAGATATGTGTAAAATAATGTTTCTTTCGTAGGTTGGAGGCACAGCTCCACTCACTGCCTGTAGCGATGGAAAGAAAATTTGATAATTGTAGAATAGGATAAGGAAAAACTGAACGGTAGTCAGTTTGGAATCAAATTGCAGTCCGTTTCAAAATCTGAGGAATATGGTAAAAATGTAACTATGCTGCATTCCACCTCTGCAGAAGGTAATGATCTTTCCATATATTTTTATTAATTTTTTTTTTTATCTTTAACTGCCTTTACTACACTCTGTCTCTCCCATACAGTTGGGAAGGATCTCCCCCACAGTCCATGAATTTTGTATTACTTAATCATACAAACAAAGAAGAGTCATACGTTTCATTCCTGGGGTCACCAACTCTGACAGACCACTCCTTAGCTTTATGAAGACTATTGCTTAAATGCTCTTTCTTGAGCCAGAAGGAAAAGATGTGCTGTGATTCTAGACTCCAGCAACTGTTCATATCCTGACTCATGGCTGTACATGTGTAACACAGTACAGTCATGAAGCTTTCTCACTCATAACACACACCTTTGGCCATAGTTTCTTGATTATTTCATAGTCACATTCACATAGCACAAACACAGAAGGAGTTGTTTGTCTATTAGCTGGCCACATGCATCAATTCATGTTGCATCCTTCTTTTAGAAGGGTGAGACAGAGGCACAGTGTTTGACTTGCTGAGTAACTCTCAGTGGTGTATATTCAGGCATTAGCTTGGATAATCATTTTCTCAGGCAGAAAACTGACCACTTCACCAGCAAGCTACAGACTGCATATAGTATGTGAAAAATGCCCTAATTAGGCTTGTAGTAAAAGAGCAGTACAGTATATATACTCTAGGGGCTAAAATGAGAGTAGGGATACTGAGACAAATGAGACTTTTCCCTGGCAGTTAGCTTTAACCACAGAGTAAATGCTGTTTTTTGACTAATATTTAATTCCATTGCCAGCTGGACCTCAGTCACGTATCAAATGTCAGAAATATTTCTAGTTATGCAGCAAGGTATACAGAGCTTTATTTACAGATATTTATTTGGTAATAAATCTAGGTGGGTCCTTTTCAGTCGGGGCTGTCTAACCAGAGGTGCAAATAAACAATCATGCACAGAATATATGTACGTCACTGGTGCGCAGCATTGGGAAAATAGGGATATTATAAGAGCTACAGAGGGACAGATGTCACTTCATTTATGTGGTTAAGCAGTAGCACACTGCTAATGGAGCTCTGTCTTGGTGCAGCAGGGATGTTGTGTTTGATGTGGATATTTTGAGTTATCACTCGCAGTTCAGCTGTGCATTGCTGACCTAGGCAGGAGCCAAACACTTTTTTCAATAGCATCTCATTTTAGGAAGAAAATATGAAAACGGTTTCCTAAACTAGTGAATCTAGACATCACCTTCTTCACTGCTGGTCATATCAGAAGAAACATTGTTTCCAAGTGTTACAAAAAAAGCATTTGTTTCAGCAGCACTATTGGCATTGTTTGCAAGGATGTGTACATACCGTTAGGACCAGCCTGTGTTGTGAAACATGAAAACGTTTACAAAAAAGTAATACGGCCTGAGGTACTGTGGGTCCCACATCACACTGCTGTAGCAACAAGGTAAGCTAAGTGGACATATTTGTGATGTGATATAGTGGCACTTTAAAGGACAAACACTACTTTGAGAAAATGATTGCATGCCTTCTTAGGGTGTAGACTCCATAACTGACTGGCATTATAGCATACTGGATTAGGTGGCAAGCTGCAAATATAACTACAACCTGCAGACCTGCATTAGGTCCCCACACTATACATTTATACACTGTACCTCCGAGTAAGTTATTTAATTAGATTAGAGCTCCTAGGTCAGCTTTGAATAGACATTATTGTGTATAGGGGGGTTTACCTGGTTGTCAAACTCAGCGCACACATAAAAATGAATGTAAATGACTAGTTTCTGTACTGGAAGCATTATAGACGGGCCTTTGTGTGTATGTGGACAGTCAGTTGGCATTTCAGATTGAAGGGACCAGCCCAGACCTCCTCTCTGCATATCCACCCCCGTGTCTGACTCATTCCTGTTGGACTGGCCTGCCACATACTGGATCTTTGCCTGCACCATGACTCATCACTTTGGGGGTTGTGGGTGTGTAATGGAAAGCTGAACCTTAAAACAGTGAGATCTGCCAAAACTGAACCAGAAACAGTTCAGCAGCATGCCTTGGTAAAAGCACATTAAAGGGAATGTTTCCTATTTAGCTGTTTCAAAATAAAAAGGAGGAAGTTCCCCCTAATCAGAGGAAACAGTTGTTCAGGTCACAGAGTTTAGTAAACTCTACAAGTGAAAATTGGGCTCATAAGCTGCCTCTCGGGGCTAAGTACAGGTCCACAGTACACAGATTTTCAAAAGCATATAATCATCTGGTTACCTTTTCTACTTCTTACTTACATGATAAACTGCACATTTTTCTTGCAGCACTCCTCCTTAGAGTTTTTTTCTGTCCCATGTATTCCTGAATCCAGTCAGTGTTTTTTACTTGATCGCTTTTCAGCAGGAGTGTTGTTACATGAATCCAGTCAGTGTTTTTTTACTTGGATCGCCTTTCAGCAGGAGTGTTGTTTTCATCCTTCTCCCTTTTATGTAGAAGAGTGATGCCTTTTATTTTCTAAAGAACATAAATCATTTAATAAAATTCACTGTTAGTACCTACAAATACACTTTTTAGGACAAGAGGCTAATTGCTTCATCTACATCTGTCTTTGATGTCTCGTTTTGTCATGAAGGTCATGTGTCACAGCTGAATTAATATTTTCTGAGAGTCCTTCAAAATGCATTTGTTGGTAGCCTGCAACAGAGGCATAAAGAGATGAAGCCATGACTAGAGCCTAGGTGACCTGAGTTTGAGTAGTACCTCAGGTGCTTGATGGCCCAGCCAGGATGAATAGCCATGTCCATCTGGGGAGGAGTGGGTGGACCAGCCAGCTATAACCACTGCTCTGCTGATGTGGCCTCAACTGAGGCATGTCAAGATGCAGGAAGCCAGTGCAGGGAAGACGTTGATTTGACTGTCCAAGCAGGTGATTCATGCAGAAGAACAAATGTGTGGAGAAAAAGCCATAGGTAGTACTTTCATTGACATCACAAGGGGAGGGCATTGACCAACAAAAATCATTTTCATAGCCAGTATGCCAGTCGGGACATGAACAATGTCAATCTATATGATGGCCTACAACCCCCCCCCCCCCCCCGAGTCAGTTCTAGCCTCTTGTCCCAGTGGATCTGGGGACTCCCTTCCACTGGCTATTGAATGGGTTCCCAGTAGGAAGGAGGCTCAATGGTCAGCAGGTAGAAGGGGGAAAATGACTGAAAAATATTTCTTTTGGACATTGAAGTGAGCACAGAAAAACGAAACATTCTCTTCACAGATTACAGAAAGTCCAGGATAGTGATGGTAGATGATAGGGAGAGCCTTGGAAGGGGGTTAAGTTGGTCATCTGGGTTTAGTGTTAATGACTAAGGTTCAGTGAAGGGAAGCCAAAGGTGCTGCACTTAGGGCATAGTAAAGAGAGGGGCAGCATGCAGAACATAGCTGAAGTATTGCTTAAAGAAACAAGTCAGGAAAAAATGTATAGGCTGACCAGTGACTCACCAAGCACAGGGTGCAAACGCAGCTAGCATGCACAACAGAATGCTAGGAAGCATCCCTAGCGAAATTAACTGCTGGGGCAAGGAAGGCATTTTTACCACTATGGTGGTCATTGGTCAGATAAAATGTGGAGTGCTGTATGAAGTTCTTGAGGCCCGATAGAATGAAGGATAACGTGGTGCAGCGGTTAGCATTGTCGCCTCACAGCAAGAGGTTTTCTGGTTCGATCCTCGGCTGAGGTGCTTTCTTTGCGGATTCTGCATGTCCTCCCTGTGGTCATGTGGGTTTCCTCTGGGTGCTCCGGTTCCTCCCACATCCCAAAGACATGCTGTAAGTGGATTGGATACTCTAAATTGGCCCTAGGCATGAGTGCGTGCGTGTGTGTGCCTTATGTGGAAGGTTGGGCGCTGGGCTGGCAACTCGACACCGTAAAACTCCACTGCCAATCATTAGCAGACAGGTGATCCGCTATGACAACCCCTAACTGGAAAAAGCCAAGCCAAAAGAAGAAGTAAGGTTGTTGAGGAAGGCATAATATCACTTTAGGGGCTGAATGGTAAAGAGACCGAAGGGAGGTATAGTAACTTTTAGGCGATTTACCAACAAATCATTATCAACAGTTTTTTGACTCACCATTCATCAAAAGGTGTAAATAGAAAACAGTGAGTTGAAAACCTTAATCTTTATTTTCAGGGTGCAAGTCCTCCCTTGCATCCCTCACCCCCCCCGAATATTATATACACCAACTTCACTGTTGTGCCATAGTGGAGAAAGAGGAAAAACCCCAAAAAGCACTCAACCTGCTTGTACAGTACTGTGATGTTCAGTTTTTGACAAGAAGTTTTTCGTTGGAAGACCCAGCAACAACTCATAGGATACCCTTTTTAGGCAGCAGTTAAGCTGTGGTCACTGGGCACTGCTGCTGAAGATAGTCCCCAAACTGAGTAGGTTGTTTTATTTTTGACATGTTTTGTTCAAACAGCAAAAACTTGTACAGCAATCTGTATAGTTAGCAAATCAGACAAGTTGTAGGGATTCCAGTGGGATGAAGAACCCCAATGATGAAAACTATTTTGTTTGTTTAAAATTCGAACACATCTCTGGTCATACTAAAAAGTCTTTAGTATCATCATTACAGATATCAGGCTAAATTATGATGGTTGATTATCAAAAAGGTGAGCTTCAGGACTAGTAAAGATGCAGAACCCACCCAAACTCTGTTTATCCTGTTAGGAAAGCAGAGTGCATTTCCAGTAAAACTGCTATGAATACCTGATGTTTTTAATTTGCATAGGTTCCCTAATATCTTTAATGCTGCAGTAAATTCCATGACTCCATTATTTTGCTTTGTATCCCTTCACTCTGTTTATTTTACCGTGATTTAATGTCATTTATTTATCTGACTGAATCAACTAGCTAACAGTGTACTCTTCTTCCTTGTGCAAGGCCACAAGGGCAAGGATAAATGCATTTTATGTAAGATGAGCTTTAGAGCATCAGATTCAGCCAACATGTTTAAGGGAGGCAAAAGGCAACTTGAGTGCATGGAATCATCATCATCCCCCTTTTTCCTATTTTTTCTACTTGGGTCGGGGCATCGTGTTAACTGTCGCCAACTCCCTCAATCCAGTGCCATACTCCTGCCTTCTTCATCACTTATGTCTGACTGTCTCAGACCTTCTTTCACACATCACTTATGTCTGACTGTCTCAGACCTTCTTTCACACAATCCATCCATCTCTTTGCTGAATGTTCTCACTTCCTCTTACCTGCTTCCTGTCTGTCCCAAATCTTCCTCACCAGATTGTCTTCTGCTTTTCTGCACTTGTGTTCAAACCACCGTAATCTGTTCTCTTTGATCTTTTCTGCAATTTGGAGCTACTTTGGCTTCTGCTATGTCTTCATTTCTTTGTCTGTCCCACAGTGTGCATCCTACCACCCTTCTTAGGCACTTCATTTCCATCACCTCTAGCTTCTTCAACTGTTCTGCCTTTATGGAGCAAACATGCATATCCCATGCATACAATAACTGGATGTTAGAACTGAGCTATCCTGCCAGCTGCCAGATTTTGTTTTACACAGTGTGCCTCCTAATTGTGTTAATTCTGCTGGGGACTGGATTTTATTCGTCTTGTGAATCCTCCGACTTGTTGTTTTGACTTTCAGACTCTGCTAATCCTTTTGGGGCTCTCTGTTTTGACTAATCCTGCAGTAGTTTTAACTTTACTAATCCTTTTGGTTCCTTGACCTACTGCGATCACCTGGCTTTAAGTGCCTTAACTGTGATAATCCTGCTGGTGTATTCCAAAAGCTCTAAAGTTGGCTCTACTATCCATTTATGCATCTAATTTAGAACAATACCTGACTACCCCTTAAGAGCCTTTATTTGCTGAGCTTCCTGATTGCGGCTATATATTACATGTTTGTAATAAGGAATTTATTTTGATAATGTACTGTACTGCACTGAAATAAAATGTAGGTTATTTTTGAGGTAATTTCTGTAGCATTTGGCTAACAGAGGAGTTATTTACTTTCATGCAATGTAGGTTTGTACATTGAATAATAATGTAGCAAGTATCTGTGCAGAAATTTTTGGGAAGGTCTAATAAACTACATTGTAGTCTCTTGACTTTTCTGGCTAGCATTAAAATTGGCATGCTTTTTATTTAAACATTGTGACTGTAGTTTATGTATACTGTCAGTGTTAACAGGTATGGTAATTTGCTTGTTTAATACTGAGCATGCATGAACATGGAGAAAAGAATATTCTGTGCCAGTTTGGTATGATTTTACTTACCTTGTACATGTGTGACTTTGTAAATGGTTAATAACTGTGATTGGCTGTTCAATTAAGTATTGATCATTACGTGAATGTGTTGGTAGTGGATCAGTGACAGAGCAGACCATGGCACTGTTCAGTCTTTGCTTGGCTGCCCTGGTATGTTAGAGAGGTCCGCAACCTAACTTTAGCCTAATGTGTACTAGTGGACAGAAAAGCTTACTGTAGTGAGAATCTCCTAATATAGGGAGTTCTCTTTGTGCTGGAGAGAGGTAAGGAGGAGGTTCCTGGGAAATAAAATGTAAACTGTAGGTCAAAATAAGTGTAGGGAATAATTGCATTGAGAAATGGTGGTAGAGGATTTTGGGATGACTCCTTGGTTAAGTATTTGGCAATTAGTCTGCAGACCATAGCAGATTTAGCCAGTAGCCTATATTTTGGCCAGTGCATCAGATTTGCACATGTAAAAAGAGTGTTACCGACACAAATGTATTGTACATTATCAGAGTGTTGTGTCCAAGCAACCTAATGCATTTTAGGCATGTGCACCTCCAGTCCATGGAAGTGGAACAAGGCTATGATCACCCATCATATCAGTCTGCCGTTCAGGCAGTCTTTTGAAGTGAGTTTTAATGTCTGATGCATCCTGTTGCCCTGTGACTTTGATGCTTCCTGCACGCCGTTAGTTCTTTGGCTGCATCTTAGTACGCTGGCTCCACTTACAGGAAGTCTGTATAGCGTACTTTAAGAAAACAGCAGACCAACCCTGTTGTAAATTAGTCTCTACTGTTTCAGATAGAAATAAACCAAATGTGGCATTCATTGTTTCAAGTTTTCTCCCACTGAGCACTTCTTATAAATGTTCAATTACAGCTAAGCAGAAATGAGAGAATGATGATATATGCCGTAGTATTCTGAGGTGTTTGATGTTTCTCTTCCTAATCTTTCTGTTCTGTAACCCACAGGTGATGGAGGAAACGATGTCAGTATGATCCAAGAAGCAGATTGCGGTGTAGGTATAGAAGGAAAGGTGAGCAATATCTTACGTACACTTGGTATTTTACTTGCAGCAATATTTCTGAGAATTCATTAGCACGTGTGTGTGCGTGCATGTGTGTCTGTGTGTATATCTGTTTATATTTGGATTCATATCTGACTGTCTGTCTCAGTAGCAGTCTGTTCTCTTGATTGAATTGTGACGGACTCATGGTATGCCGATCACAGTCCATCAAAACTCAGTTCACCAGATGGAAAAACATAATGAGACATGGAACCCCCTTCTTTTGCAGGGCCCACATTAAACCCATTTTGGAGGTTCACTGTTGAGTTTTGCTGGATTGTGATCATCATTGTTTGCATCTATTACAACCAGTCCCAGAAAAGTGACTGTACTCGTACTCATCTGTATATGTTTGCAGTATGTGTAGGTTTATAGGTGTTTACTAGGCTAATGACCACAAGGGCCTTTTTAAATCTAACCATGCATCCCAAATCTCTGACAAGTTCTGATACCCTTGATAAGTGTAAGCATGAGCCTGGGAGATAAACCATTTACAAGTTACCTCTGTCCATTAGAGACATAGGTGCTAGACCAGGGATGAATTTCAGGTTCCCCATCCAATTGACAAAGTTGCACTTGAATTGAGTTAGGGAGGAACTGTGCTCCACATGGATGGGGAGCCTGTTCCATAGATGGGGGGGCGGGGCTCTGGGATACATATCTATCTCTCCAGCAGGTCCTATTTATATCACAGGCAAGGTTTAAGTCTTTAGAACACATCATTCTGGTGCTGTTTGTTTTGTGGATATGCAGAAGTTCCATCAGAGTGGGGTCTGACAATGCCATGTATGCCAAGCATAGATCTCCCCTCAAAAGCCTGTAGGAGACAGAACACAAGGATAGGGCCTTGAGGCAGTCTGCATAGGACATATTACTTATGCCCTGTATTCTTTTAGTGAGGAATCTCTGTGGACATTCCAATTGTTGGATATGCCTGGTTAGGTACATACCAAAGGGGACATTGTACTCAATAATAGGTCTGATGAATGCCTAATATAGTAAAAAAATGACTTCCTTGGACTTCAATGCCATACCTTTGGTTATAAGTTGTGCAACATAGAATGATTTCCTCACCACTGTAGACACATGATGATCAAATGCTAGATTACTACGTGTGTCCCTAAGTCCCTGACTACTGGGTCAACTCTAAGGGATGTGTTGTCAATATGATAGTTACCAGGGATGGATGACTTCCCAAAAGATACTGTAATGCATTTCTTGGCATTTAGTTTTAGTCCATGGCTGTGCCACCAGTTGTTTCTCTGTGTCAGCCCCTCCTGCAGAACATTTGTGTCAGTGTGAGATTCAATGACCGCTCCTAATTTGCAATCATCTGCAAATTTAGTCAGCCAGAGACAACTGACATTGGCCTTGACTTCTGAGAAGTAAATACTAAAAAGAAACGATCCAAGGACTGATCCATGAGGGACTTCACTTGTGACTGGCCACTTTGTAGAGGTGGCCTCCCCAATTCTAACTTCCTGGGTCCTTTCTGTGAGCCATTTGGCTATCCACCGGGTGACATATGGGTTTGTACATAACCTCTTGAGTTTGTCAACAATACCCAAGTGGGGTATTGTCAAATACCTTGGCCAGGTCAAGGTAGGCAGTATGAGCGACTTTGCTCTCATCCATTGCTTTGATGACCTTCTCGAAGAAGTCCACCAGGTTGAGTAGGCATGATCTGCCTTTGACGAAACCAAACTGGGTTGGATCCAGTGTCTGGAGGTTTACTATATCCGTGTTGCTCATCTCCATGATAATTCTTTCCATGGCTTTACATATAAGACTAGTGAGACTTCTGGGTCTGTAGTTTCCAGGGTCTGTAGATGGCCCACCTTTGTGTAGAGGGATGATTGTTGCCATTCTCTGCATTCATGAGGCATGAAGCCTGTTTGAAGGCTACAGTTAAATAGTAATTCCAGAGGCCCTGATAGGTCATGTTTCATGCTATTTAGAAGGCATCCTGGGATATTGTGTGGGCCCATTGATGCAGCGTTCTTGGTCATGGAGACAGCATTAAAGACTTGTTCCCTAGTGTTAGTAGGGGGAGTTATATTTGATGATCTTTCCTGACGGAAGGTTGGGGGGGTAAAGTTGGAGCTGAATTTATCAGCCAAGAGGTTTGCTATATCTTCTGGCTCAGTATAGGTGGCTCCATTTACAGTGAGCTCTGCACACAATTGTTTATTGCATGTGAGGTTGCGGACATAACTAAAGAATGCTTTGTGGTTGTCCTTGGCCGGGGTAGCTAACCTTACCTCAAATTTGGCTTTGGTAGACTTTATTTGTCCTCTGAGTTGTTTGTTTAGTTTGATGAGAGTGCTTTTATCCTGCTGGGTGCTGCACCTCCTAATTTTTGCCATGATTTTCTTCCTCCTGTTATACAGCTGATTGATTTTGTGATTCCACCAGGGTGGCTTGTTTTTTGAGTTAGTTCTGTACTTCTTCCTGTTGTGTGCAGCTGCCTCTATGCAGCTATTAACATGCTTGTACAGGGTTTCTGTGAACAGTTCTTCATAGGCAGAAGTGTTCTCAGGTTTTATGGGGGCTTGATATTTTGCCAGGTTCTCACTTAATAGTGGGAGGTAAGCCTTAGAATAGCTCCTGAATATTCCAGGTTTAGTTGGGGGTCCAGGGTTTATTTGTACTTCAAAGGAGACTATTTTGTGTTCTGATAAGCCGCGGTGGTGCAGCAGTAGCATTGTTGCCTCACAGCAAGAGGTTCTCCTGTTCGATTCTCGGCTGGAGCGCCTTCTGTGTGGAGTTTGCATGTCCTCCCTGTGGTCGAGTGATGTTCGAAAGACATGCGTAAAATGGGCGTGCCTTCATTGAAGTTTGGGCGTTGAGCTGGCACCTCTACATCGTAAAAATTTACTGCCATTCATTAGCAGACCGGAGTTCCGCTGTGGCAACCCCTAACCGGGAAAAGCCGAAAGAAGAACAACAACAACAACCTTATCAGGGAAGGCATTACAGTAGGGGGTGTGCAGCAGTCTCCCATATTAGTGAGGACCAGATCTAGTATGTTTGGTGTATTGACTACCTGGTTCAGGGATTTTGTGTTTACAAAATCCATGAACCTCTTTGCATGTACGTTTGGTGTCATATAGTATTCCCAGTTAATAGTGGGGTAATTAAAGTCACTCATGAATATGATATTGTGTTGGATGGTTAGTGTTTCTTCTTCTTCTGGCTGCTCCCATTAGGGGTCGCCACAGCGGATCATCAGTTTCCATTTCTTCCTGTCCTCTGCATCTTGCTCTGTCACACCAACCACCTGCATGTCCTCTCTCACCACATCCATAAACCTTATCTTAGGTCTTCCTCTTTTCCTGTTACCTGACAGCTTCATCCTTAGCATCTTTTTCCCAATATACTCTGCATCACTCCTCAGCACATGTCCAAACCAACGTAAGCTTGCCTCTCTGGCTTCGTCTCCAAATCTTCCAACCTGGGCTGATCCTCTACTATACTTATTCCTAATCCTGTCCACCCTCATCACACCCAGTGCAAATCTTAACATCTTTAACTCTGCTACGTCCAGCTCTGACTCCTGCCTTTTTGTCAATGCCACTGTCTCCAACCCATATAACATAGCTGGTCTCACTACCCTCTTGCAGACCTTCCCTTTCACTCTTACTGGTACTCGTCTGTCACAAATCACTCCTGACACTCTTCTCCACCCACTCCACCCTGCCTGTACTCTCTTCTTCACTTCTCTTCCACACTCACCATTACTCTGAACTGTTGATCCCAAGTATTTAAACTCATCCACCTTCACCACCTTTACTCCCTGCATCCTCACCATTCCTCTATCCTCCCTCTCATTCACACACATATATTCTGTCTTAGTCCTGCTGACTTTCATTCCTCTTCTCTCTAGAGCATATCTTCACCACTCCAGGGTCTCCTCCACCTGTTCCCTACTCTCACTACCGATCACAATGTAATCTGCAAACATCATAGTCCACGGGGACTCCTGTCTAATCTCATCTGACAACCTGTCCATCACCATTGCAAATAAGAAAAGGCTCAGAACTGATCCTTGATGTAATCCCACCTCCACCTTAAATGCATCCGTTACTCCCACTGCAGACCTCGCAGCTGTCACACTACCCTCGTGCATATCCTATACCATTTTTACATACTTCTCTGACACTCCCGACTTCCTCATACAATACCACAACTCCTTTCTAGGCACCCTGTCATATGCTTTCTCGAAGTCCACAAAGACACAATGCAACTCCTTCTGACCTTCTCTGTACTTTTCCATCGACACTCTCAGAGCAAACATCGCGTCTGTAGTGCTATTTCCTGGCATGAAACCATACTGCTGATCACTAATCATCACCTCCCTTATTAACCTAGCTTCCACTACTCTTTCCCATAACTTCATACTGTGACTGATCAATTTAATCTCTCTGTAGTTACTACAGCTCTGTACATTACCCTTATTCTTAAAATTGGTACCAAAACACTTTTTCTCCATTCCTTAGGCATCCTCTGACTTTCCAAGATTTCATTAAGCAATCTAGTTAAAAACTCCACGGCCATTGCACCTAAACACCTCCATGCCTCCACGGGTATGTCATCTGGACCAACAGCCTTTCCAGTCTTCATCCTCTTCATAGCTGTCCTTACTTCCTGCTTGCTAATCCATTGCACTTCCTGATTCGCTGTCACCACATCATCCAACCTTCTCTCTCTCATTCATCAGCCCCTCAAAGTACTCTTTCCATCTGCTCAACACACTCTCCTCGCTTGTGAGTGCATTTCCCTCATTATCCTTTATCACCCTTACCTGCTGCACATCTTTGCTAGCTCGGTCCCTCTGTCTAGCCAATCCGGTACAGGTCCTTTTCTCCTTCCTTAGTGTCCAGCCTTCATACAACTCTTCATACGCCTTATCCTTAGTCTTTGCCAACTCTCTCTTTGCCATGCACCTCATCTCCTTATACTCTTGTCTACTTTCTTCATCTCTCTGACAATCCAACTTCTTCGCCAACTTCTTTCTCTGTATACTCTCCTGTACTTCCTCATTCCACCACCAGGTCTCCTTGTCCTCCTTCCTCTTTCCAGATGTCACACCAAGCACCTATCTAGCCATCTCCCTTATTAGCTCTGCTGTAGTTACCCAGCTATTCAGTAACTCTTCACTGCCACCCAGTGCCTGTCTTAACTCTTCCCTGAATGCCACCTGACAGTTACCCTTTTTCAATTTCCACTATTTGATCCTCGGTGCTGCTGTCACACTCCTCCTCCTCTTCTTGATCACCAATGTCATCCTACAGATCACCGTTCTATGCTGCCTAACTACAATTACCTCTGTCACCACTTTACAGTCTCCAATCTCCTTCAGACTGGCCCTTCTACATAAGATGCAATCCACCTGTGTGCATCTTCATCCACTCTTATATGTCACCCTGTGCTCCTCCCTGTTGTTAAAATACGTATTCACCACATTCATGTCCATCCTTTTCGAAAATCCACTACCATCTGACCTTCTGCATTCCTTTGCTTAACACCATACCTACCCATCACTTCCTCATCCCCTCTGTTCCCTTTCACCAACATGCCCATTGAAATCTGCTCCAATCACCACTCTCTCACCCTTGGATACAGTCATCACCACTTCATCCAACTCACTCCAAAATTTGTCTTTCTCATCCATCGCACACCCAACTTGTGGAGCATATTCACTAACAACATTCATCATTACACCATCAATTTCCAGCTTCATAAACATCACTCTATCCGATACTCTTTTCACCTCTAAAACACTCTTAGCATACTGTTCCTTCAGAATAGCCCCTATGCCATTTCTCCTCCTATCCACACCATGATAAAACAATTTGAACCCCCATCCGATACACCTAGCCTTGCTCCCCTTCCATCTGGTCTCTTGCACACACAATATACCAACCTTCCTTCTGTCCATCATATCAGCTAGCTCTCTCCCTATACCAGTCATAGTGCCAACATTCAAAGTTCTGACTCACTACCACATTCCTAGCCTTTACCTGCCTTTGGGCATGCCTTCCCCCTCTTCTCCTCCTTCAGCCAACAGTAGCCCAATTTCTGCCAGCACCCTAAGTTTTAAATGCATGGTATGGGTTTCCTGAGTCATAGAGGGGGATCTATAGCTTGCAAGGAAGTGGTATTGGATTTTACCTATGGTGAATTGAACATGGATCACCTCAAGGGCATTGTCCTATTTGACTAGCATTGAAATATGGTTATTTTTGATGTAAATAGAGACACCTTCACATTTAGTCTCTGCCTGTGAAGTAGCTGGTCTAAATGTGTGGAAGACATTATAACCTTGCACTGTTTTTGTGCTCTCTGCAGCTTTAAACCATGTCTCAGTGACCACACAAACATCAGCATTCTCTAGGGTGAAGAGAGCTTATAGGGAATGAAGTTTTTTTGTTTATACTCCTACCATTGAGCAGTAATACCTTTAGATTTACTTGGTTTTGTTTTGTCAGAACTATTTTCAGTTTAGCATTGCTTAAAAAAGGCACTGTGGGGGAAGACAATGTTTTATCTAATATTCGAAAGCCTAGAGGGGAGAGGTGCAGACCATCCCTGACAAAGCAGCATGGTCTGTTGACCATCTCCTTCCATGCTAACAAATATTGCACCCCCCTTAGAATGACACCAGAAACTAAGCCAATTATTAAAGTCAATCATGTTTTGTTAGTATTGTGGCATCATCCTTTAGAGAAGGATGTGTATATATATCTGTCTTTCTATCTAGCTACAGATATCTCTCTCTCTCTCTCTATATATATATATATATATATATATATATATATATATATATATATAGCTCTCTCTCTCTCTCTCTCCTCCCTCTCCCTCTATATATATGTATATATATATGTGTGTGTGTGTGTGTGTGTGTGTGTGTGTGTGTGTACTATATAGCATTGGAGGGAGCTTGTTTATCAGTAATGCTTCCTAAGGGGAGGTGTGGTCCATAGAAAGGAGTTTTCCTTTGATGTGGTCGACACGTGAGGGGGTAGGGAAAGGGAAGTGAGTAGAGCATATAAAAGAAACCTTTCCTGGACATGCGCAAAGATATCCAAGCCCCTGGGATGCCCTTAGGATCCATGACTGACTCCATCAGTTGTGGACTCCTGGGGTCGGGCAGGTAAGCCACTTATCTGGTAGACCTGACAGGGAGGTGAGTCACTCGGGGCTGGGCTAGTAAGAATGATGGGCGATGTGCAAGGGGAACCAAAAAAACTTCCAACTGAACTACTTGATTTTTGCTTTGGACACTTTCATGCTGGACCCCAATTTTGATGTCTTCTGTGCCCCCTTGAGCCCCATCATCCCAGATTTCCTACATTAGACAACTCTTAATCCTATTAGTTTATTTTCCCATTCAGTAGGCCACTAGTTTTACCTGACTTTTGAGACTTACTGCCAACTCCTGAATGATGTACTGTTTCACCACTATCTAATGGTCTAAGAACTATATATGCTTGCCTTTACCTTTTTAGTGAAATCCTTTCTTATAAATATTTACTGGTTCAGCATTCTTTATTCTCTCTTTCCTGTCCATGTCTGATGACTTCTTCCCTCATGCGCAGTGCACCATCTGTTCTTTTCACAACTACGATTCACTAATGGGGATATGCCTTACCTAGTACCCAATCCACTTCTTCAGCCCCTTGCAAGTTCCAGTTATGCCCTCAAACTCGATAAAATCACACACACAGACTGCTTCCTTTCTCATATTTTATTTGTATGGGTTTACTGCTTATTGAATCTCTAGCCATAGCTCTAAACCTTCCATCTCCAAATTGTGGGGCACTACCTCTCTTAATGTGGAACAAATGGGCAGAAAAATGTGTAGTACTTATGTGCATAAAAAAGTTATTTTGATGAAGTATTATGATTCAGTGTTATTTGCTATGAATATTTGTTAAAAACATATTTAATAGATATGTGTCAAATCTTTTCAGTGAGGAACAGTGTGGAACACAGACTTTTTAAGACTCAAAATGAGGAGCATTCCTTATAATGATGTACAGTTAGAGGTTTGTCTCCTTTCCCCATTAGAGCTTATTTTTTGGTTCTTCAAAGCTGCTACTGTCTCCATGCTTCCTATAAACATCCACTTGTACTGAACATTCCCCCAACATTGACCTGCCTCAAAGTACTGTACTCTCTTTATCAATGGCTATTTGCAGTTTCTGTGGTGCAGATCCCAGACTTGAGAGAATTTCTCCTTTGGTTACTTACTGGCTGTTGCACACATGGTGCTTGATGAACCTATATTGTTTTTAGCATCTTTCCTTTTTCAAAGCTTAACTGCCCCTTCCAGGTGTTAAATTTCATGAAATTGCTTTGTTAGTTATTTTAATAAGTTCCCTTTGTTTTAGAGTGCAATATGGTGCTTACCTCCCACTAGTGCCACCACCACCATGTGTTGCTTTACCACCAGATACGTAACTTTGCCTTACTAGAGACTTGGATAGTATAGATGTGATTGGTCCACATATCCTAGTACCATATTCTTATTGGCAGATTTTCTGTTGGCTAGCTGGTCAGCCTACAGTACTACTATTGGAAGCCACAAGCTGATTCTGTTAGGAAGTATGATAGTTGTACAAGTAATTCTGCACGAGCTGTATTACCAAGAATTGTGACTTTTGTTAGATACCCTGTTCACTTTTACTTCAAGAGCTCTCAGATCTTTTTGGTAATATCTGAGCTACATTGGTACTATTTAGTTATAAACTTACATTATTGTTTGGTGAAGTCCATGCTGGTGAAAATGCTTATATTTTTTTGACTGGAATGCTTCTAGATTTACAGTGGAACCTGTTGGCGCCTGCTCCTGGTGCTTGCTTTTGCTTTTTTATTTTGGGCCATACAGTTAGATTTGTGCAACTTCAGTAAAGGACTCAACTCAGTTTTGTATTTTTTCCAAAATGTTTGATTGCCCTGTCAGGCAACTGCAAGTACACAGTGATAGACTTTCAATAATTAGCAAGGCAGTCAGATTGCTGCAGTGTATTTGTGCAAGATAAGAGAACAGTGAGGATACTGGAGTTTCTCCTTTTCCTGTCTGATCTTGGAGTTTGAAATTAGTGTGTGTAATATATATATATATATATTTGTGTATGTATATGAATATGTCAGCAAACATTGATCGCAAGCAGTGGAATAGTCCTCTTGGTCAAATAATATCTCCATCAAATCACAGAGTATTGCAAATGCAGACTTCACAGATGTGTATTTATGATCACAGCAATACACCAGCATCAATAAAAACGTACATTAAGAGCACACTCACTGCTTACATTCTCCTTTGTCCCCATACACCTCTGAGAAAATAAACTGGTACCACAATTAAACCAGCAACGCAACAAAACATAAACAAACACCCTCACATACCCCTTCTTTTGCATACTGATTCCACTGTCACATGACTACACAGTAAACACTAATGTAATGCTTTAGTGGTACACTGAAGGTTTAACTGTGATGTGACACTGGTTTCAGCTGACTGAATGGTGACACCCTTAATCTGGGTGGACAATGTGAAGCGTCTGCTAATAGACTTGCATTCATATATAAGGTTGAAGTTAACTTTATCTTTGTCAATAAAACCTCATTTGACAATGTGTTTTTTGATTACGGGTAGTTGTGTTCAACTGCCAGAATAATATTTGATGTTGGGAACATTTTTTCTGTAGTTGTGAGTGTGTGGTGTTTTTTGAGGCAAGCCCCCAACGCTGATGGTTATGGATATACCAAGTTTTGATGTTAGGGGTAGGAGTGTGTTTATGCTTGCAAGCATTTGCAGGTTAAAATTAGAGTAAGGGCAAAGTAAGGGGATAAATTTAGTGCTGATGTGTGTATTTATGTGAAATTTGTATGTATGTGTAATTGTCTTGTGTAATGGAACTGTTAGGGGAAGGGTTTTTCATAAGTTAATGTTTGGCTAAGGGGAAAGGTTATGGTCAACACACATGAGCAAAGATAGACTGGGGGCTTTGCAGGATTCATCCAGTATTTGAGGCTTTTGAAGATGCTTTCTTAGTAACCTTGCTGCAATCAGATTCCTAACACCTCCCATCACTAAGAAACTGGTTAAGTTATGTCTGATGCATCAAATTCACAAATGCCTTTACAACAGTTGTCTCGCAGACCCCATGGTTATTTCCTTCGAGGAACACTAGGGTAGTAAGTTGATGTCATCCCTGAATAAATTGCTGAATGATAGGGAAAGCTGGGTCCTGGACAGATTTTGGGGAAAAAGGATTATGCCTTGGCTACTGTGGCATTTAGGGTGATAAATTGCCAAATGCACAATTACTTGGTACCGTTCCAGAATCTTGGCTGAGATACAAGGCTTGTCTGTAGAAATTCAGGATGAGTCCCTAAATCTGGGATCAAGAAACTTGTTCCTCTATCCCTAGGTTATGGGAAGGATGTGGTTAAGTGCAAGTATGACACTGTGGAGCTGTCTGACTTACGGTCCAGGTATTGCCTGAGATTGCCAAGGCATTGCTTTTGAATGCCCCTTAGTCACAGAGTCTTTGGGACACTTTCACAGATGTATTCCAAGAAGTAGAAGATAAAAAAGAGGAAAGGTTGTGTGGACTGTGAGATAGATTTTTCAACCTCCCCAACCAATTTCTCTGTGTAGCAGATATTACCGCTTCTAGACTGGCGTATTTTTCAGGCAGCAGCCCACATTTTAGCCAAGACAGGATATCAGTAGAGTAGCAAGCACAGTGGAGCAAGAGGGAAAAGAAAACTGGAAGACGCACTGAAAGTGGTTCAACAATTCTCTTCAAGCACTTCTGACTCAGAATTCCTCTCTCACCTGTCACCTTCCCCCGATTCCATGCGGAAAGCAGATGGAGTCATGTGGACAATTGAGTGTTAACAATCATAAAAGAGGGTTGCAGAAAACATCTCACCCTTCATGGGGATGACCCCAGTACTAGAAGATCAGGTACACCTTGCCTTTCTCCTCATTTAGCAGTTGCTATAGCAAGGTCCAATAGATTGGTACCAAAGTGGGAAGAAGGGGTATATTTTTTCCCCACCTGTTTATAATCCCCAAAAGAAATGGACTTTAGACTTTAGAGACTGCTTCTGGCCCTGTCCAGACTCTGCCTCTTTTTCTGGGTATCTAAATTCTTGATGTCGAACCTCCAGTCACTGCAGCTGCTAATCCTTTCTTTGGTCTTCACGATCATACAGGATTTGAAGGATGTATACTTGTATGTACCTATTCATAAGGACCACAGGAAATTGTAATGTTCAGAGTCAGACCCCTGCATTAATGATTTATCTCTTAGCACAATTAGCTCTCTACTATGTTATCCACATCTGTCCATACCTAGGTTTATTCAGATATTTGGACGATTTATTATTTGTGTGGAAGGATGCCACCAATGATTTTTTTGCTACAATTGGAGGTGATGGGGGCTCGTACTAATTTATTGAAGTTTACTTGCAATTTGGATGTGCAGCGGATCAACTTTTTGGATGTTGATATCCAAAGGACAAGTCATAGTTGTTTAGAAACCCAGGTATACAGGAAGCTTTCCTAGTGTAATTCATTTTTGTCCTTCGCTAGTTGCCATCCTTTCCACCAAAGGAAAGGAATTGTCAGAAGTCAGTTTATCAGAGTTTCAAGATTGATGCCACTTGTGTAGATTAATTCTCAGTCCTTAGGAAGATGTTTCGAGACCAAGGATACCCCATCCCCCTTTTGGACAGTGTTCAAGCTGAGGTATGGGAAGGGAGAATGGAGAGGCATATAGCTACTGTAAAGGGTGGCTTGGTGAACTTTACCGTGTTTAACCAGAAGGACATTAAATTCATTGATCAAAAGTGCATGATCCTTCAATATTCCCTGGATGTTAAGAATATTGAGCAGATTACTTGCAAGAACTGACATGTTCTTTCCTGTGACGAAGGGACCAAGCAGTTGGTCAGTAGCAAGCCCACATTTATATACAAAAGGAAGCCCAGCATCAAAAATTTATTGGAAACCTTGTCTTGACCTCGTTTCCAGACTTCAGTGACTCTGAAATGAGGGTGATGTCCCCACTGTTGTTACATTGAGAACAATTATACAGGTCCCTTAGTAGACATTACCATGAAACATGCAAAAGGGGGCACATTTTGTTGCTGTTCTGAAAGGGTGGTATACATTGCGGTTTGCACACAATACCAAGTGTTTTATGTAGGCAAAACCAACAATGCCCTCAAAAGAATCTATCAACATGTTTATAGTATACAGAAGGCTTGACAGCAAGAGTGCCCTGGCTAGGCATTCCCTATCCTGTCTAGGTTTTAAAAGATTTGTTTTTATTTTGGAATAGGTACAAGCAGCTGCCTATACAGAAGACTGGAAGAACAAGTTATTGCACTGTGAAATGTTGCAGCAACATAGATTAGATGCCAATCATTTGCCAGGGATTCATGATGGCATTTCTATTATCAGTGAATTTAAAATGAGAGCTTCCAAATTGTCAATAGTGTTATTCATTCTGTATGTACTGTCTCTCTAAGATTTTCCCAGGCTTTAGTGGCTCCTGTCACCTGACTGGGTGTTTTTAGAAGTGTGTTTTCATGAATTTCCGAGAAAAATCGTTTTTACTTCCTGTTTCATGGTTCTGATAATGTCTTTTGTATAAGATGAAAGCGCTAAACCGTGACTGGTTTTATCTCCAAAGTTTTTTGTGTTGTCATTAAAGTTCCAGGTTTGTTAGGCTGCTGGTGTTCGGTTCTTTTGTTTTAGATTAGTGTTTACATCAGTACCAGATTTCCTGCTTATTTTTGCATCTGTCCATACCTAGAAAATGATGTTCTGCAGACTCCGTCATAATGCCAAATTCAAACAGCATCAACATTTCCATAGACTACCCCCCCCCCCCAACAACTTGGTTTTTAGACAGCTTTCCAAAATCAAGTCTCACTTTGGACCACATAAAGACATTCCAGGAGTCAACTCTAAACACTCAGGAGTACAAGTCCTACGTCCCAGTGAGGAAGTCCCTTTCTGTAGGGTCAAGTGTCTACTTGCAGGCCAGAAAAGACCACTTGATGGCCGTGGACTCCTTGAAGGTGTTGGGCTGTATGACCTCAATCATCCTTATGGCTTCGGAAGACAGACTACACATGTGAAAAATCCAGTTGTTCCTGAGGGCTTCATGGCATCAGCACTCACAGTGCCTGGACATGAAGCTGCTGGTGTTGCACTGCAAATAGCGCAACTTAGTATGTTGGACAAATCAGGTATGCAGAAATGAAGATACACAGTTCTGCATGCTTGGAGCCTGCCCAGTCTGTGATGACAGGTGGGTGGTGAGTTAGCCACCCAGTCCAGTTTAGAGCCGAGGACAATGTATTTACTTCACAATGCAAGAGTAAAGCTGACCAGTTTAACAGAGCAAAATACACCGTCAGGCTATGATGGGAATAGGTTGTAGAAGAGAGCCTTATGTCAGCTGATAAACGAATTTGATTTTCCCAAGGTGAACTTCTCCAGTGAACCATCAACATGTGGATTTTTACTGTATGAGGCAGCCTTGCAGTGGAGCCTGAAGGGTGGATGCCTTTTCCTTTTGGTGACAACACTGCATCCTGCATCCCTTCCCCTATATCCCCCTCATTGCTTAAGTGGTGGAGATGTGCAGACAGCTGCTTGGTATGCTCCTCATAGCTCTGTTCTGGCCCCAGCAGCATTTGTTCTCTATGGTGGTGGTGCATATGGCCAGGGAACCTCCCTCCTTCATGCCACAGGAGATAGACTTGCTCACCCAGGGAGGGATCTGACACCGTTGTACACCTAAAACTGAATGTCCTCAGGCTGATGACCTGGAAGATTTGACATTTACTCGTCATAGCATCTTTTCTCATAAGTCATGCTAAGCATTCTAAAAGAGCCAAGGAGGCGTAACAGAAGAAAACTGTATGTGGACAAATAGAACAAAAAATCCTTTTGCAGAAAGATAATCCCCTAAAAGTGGATCTGCCCCCTTTAAAGCCAGGGCTGTCTTTTCTCCTGTGTAAAAGTGCATGATTGAGCCATGTCTGCTTGCTTTCCACTGCCCTCATTCTTAAAAGCAAAGGCATTGGTTAAGTAGTTCTTTAGGGATATGAGCAACCTGCAACTAACCAGAAAGGCTTTATTTTTTTGAAGCGGCAACATTCAGTACTACTCAAGTTTCTGTCCTGGAAGATTCTGTTCTTAGTGGTAATTACAGCCTCCAAAAAGGATCTTGGAGTTGCAGCCTTGATGGAAAGCAACTATTCATAGACTTCCACATTGATGGCCTCATGAATCGTATCCTTATGACAGAAATTTTTTGAAGATGTCCTTTAACCAGTCAGACCAGCTGCTGGTGCTCTTCCTGAATTCCCAGAGCAAGGTGGAGATAATTCTACTTATAAATGAAAAAAATGGAATGAGCACTGGACAAGTTCTGGTAGTAACACCAGAAAATTTACATATATGGAAAGAAGTAGCAGAACTCCACAGCAGAAATACAACACTTTAATAAAAAAAAAAGTAAGCGCTTTCGCCATCAGGGCTGATCGCGAAAGCGCTTACTTTTTGTTTTTTATTTTATTAAAGTGTATTTCTGCTGTGGAGTTCTGCTACTTCTTTTCATAATTCTACTTATGCTGGATTGTCATCAACCACCCCCCTTCTCATTTTTCTATTCAGGGTCTGAGTTTTGCATTGTCTCACCACCTCACTCATTTCAGTGCCGCTGTCTTACCTCCTTCGACATTCATGCTTGTCTGTCGCATATCTTCTTTCATTTGATCTCTCCATCTCTTGGCTGGACATTCTCATTTCCTCTTGCTTTCTTTTGGTCCCTCTCAGATCTTCAACAGATTGTTTTCTGCTTCCTGCACATGTGTTCTAACCACTGTAATCTCTTCTGCTTGACATTCTTGGAAGTTGGAGCTACTTTGGCATCTACTCTGTCATCATTTCTTCATCTGTCCCACAGTGTGTATCCTACCACCAGTCTCAGGCACTTCATTTCCACCACAAGCTTCTTCAACTGCTCTGCCTTTGCTGCCATTGCTTCAGTGCCGTACAGAAGCTCTGATCACACCACTGTTTTGTATATCTTACATTTCAGTTTCTTCAGTATTCTTCTGTCACACACTACCCCAATAATATGTGCCATTTAGCTGCAACACCTCTGACTCTTGCTTTGACCTCCTAATTCAGACATGCATTTTCCACAGCCCACCCCTCCTAGTTACTTGAAGCTGTTAACCTGTTTCACTATTCTCCCTTCTCTCTTCATTTTCAAATTTTCTGACTTAAATCTTTATTTGTAACCATGACATCTGCCTTGTCTGTACTCATTTTCATCTCATGTGCCTTTAGTTTTGCATTCCAGTCCCTTATTATTTGCTGAAGTTCTTGTTGAGAGTGTGCCTGTAATGTCACCTCATGTGCATATACAGCAGCATTGCCGACCTGTCTCCTCTGATCTGTTTGCTAATGTAGTCCATCACCAGTATGAATAATACTGGAATCAGAACTGAACCCTGAGGCACACCAACTCCCACTGGGAAACCCCTCTTTGAGTCTGCACACTGTTCATATGTATGTCATCGGTTCCTCATACATAGCCTGCAAAAATTCTTCCAATGTTTCCTGGACCCATCACAGGACTTCCCAAATCACTTTTCTTTGGACCTTATCATATGCTTTCTTCAAGTCTAGGAATGCCCAGTTGGACTACTTTCATCTACAACTCCTTCTCCACTGTCTGTCTTGTTGCAGAGATCGGATGAGATGTGCTGCGTAATGATTTGTATCTGAACTGCTCACGTACCATCTTATTTTTTGTTACTCTGGCTATTTATATATCTCCAGCACTTGCATGCAGTGACAGGAATTTGATACCTCTGTACTACCTACAGTGTGATGTCCACTTTGTTCTTGTGCAGTAGCATTAGAATGCTTATTTACCAGATATCTGGGATGTACCTTTCTGTCCATACAGCAATGAGTGCTCTCGAGCCATTTCTGCCTTAACGCAACCAACATCTTCATCATATCTGCTATGACTGCTGCTTTCCCTGGTATTATTTTCCTTAGTAGTGTTCTTCATTTTAGGGTGCGTTCTTCCTTTTTCATCATAGGGTGTGCATGGGGCAGTAAAGGTTCTCTATGACTCTTTTCCTCATTCAGAAGCTACTAGAAGTACTCCTTTCATTGGCCTTTGATGTCCTCTGGAATGATAAGCAGACAGTTGCAGACATCCCTTCTGAAGGGTTAGTGATGATATTCTTTATCTTTCTTTCTTCATCCTGCACCCTGATAGTTTTTTTGTGCCATCTGCGAAGTCGTGTTCCACAAGTTAATAGTTTCCTTGATGCCTTGCTCTTTGCCATTGTAACTGCTGTCTTAGCCTCTCTGTTAGCCAACCAGTATTCCTTCTTAAACTGATCCATCTTTTCTATCTCCCAGTTTGTCTTGCACTGCTCCTTTCTTTTAGTAACTTCCTAGACTTCATTGCTACTATATTATTAGGACAATAATCCACTGGGCAAGCAAGTCAGTTATTTGTAGTTTTTGCATGTTGTAAGGAGGGCAAACGGCTCCCTAAGCAAATGCTCTCCAAGTAGTTAGTGATGGGGAAGGCAAGTCTCTAAGAGCACGAGAGCACATTCTACTGGGGCAGCATCCCACTTTGACAGCCTTTTAGGTGCATTTTACCCAAGCCGTTTGCAAGGCAGCCCAGCTGTACCTCAGCCCATGGGTTCCCTATGTTTGATCAATGAACCAGATTGTTGAAACCCATATAGCCAACAGTTTAGTTCATCAAGCCATTCTGACTGAAATTGCAGAACAGTGGAGATCAGAGAATCTGCCCTTTCCCCACTGTAGTGTAGTCTCAGAGTTAGTATATATAATTAACAAGGGGTGTGGTGACACAGTGAGTCTTGCCCCCCCCCCCATTAAAACATTGTTAGTGTTGTTTGGTTTCTTTTAGGTGATGGAACTATATTGTCGACCATATGGTCTCGACAATCTGGTTCATCAGTCAAATTAATTAGATCTCAGCCCACACATTCTTCAAGCACTATAAGCTGTATGTCCACTGCAGACGTGGGCCAGGGTTTTGAGGTGTAGTCTTCCAGGGTATGCTTTCAGAAAGCATGTCAGGAATAGACATGCATTTCCTCCATTTTTGGAGACCTATGAAAGTCTATTTCTCACATGTTGTAAATGCTGCTACAACAATGATCTTACAAAGACATGGAACAGCTGCATGAGAACTCATTGTAACAATAGATTTTTGAGTAGGGTCACTGTTTCTGTACAAGCATCTGCCTACTTCCCTTTTATCAGTAATGCTGGATCCATCAGACTTCCAGTTATGGTTTCTCTGATTTAGTGCCAGTTCAGCAAAATTGAAATGGATGAACCTAATTCAGCAAGCTAGCACCCACTGAAAGTTTATATGGTGGGAAAAACTCCCACACCGCATGCAGTAGGGAAGCCCCCCCTGGACCCTCTTAATTAATGAAACTCTGAAATCACAAAATGTCAGCATATTAAAAAAAAAATGAAATTTTGACAAGTGCCAGTTCTCGGATTCTGGTTTAAGCAATTGGGTTTTGGTGAAGTGGCCTTGTATCTGACAACCAGATACCTAATATTCTTTTTACTGTCATACAACTTCCCCTATAGCCAACAGAAATCTCACTGGTACCACTTTTTTTGTGCAGTTTCCTTTTTCTAGGCAACACTAATTTGAGCATAAATGTAGTACTTGTTTGCCCAGTTTTTGCTTTATTCTTTTAAGCTTCTCAAACAAGACAGCCTGTGGCATTATCACTTGGCTGCATGTTTTCATATAAAAAGAAACAGAAGCATTGCACAGTTCATGCTGATCCACACTGAATTGTATTGTTCCATCCAGATAAAGGTCAAAGCATACAGAAGAAAGAATGAATTAACTGCCATTCATTCCATTTGGGCATAGTCAAATTTCATGGTCCTGCAGCAATTCCAATGACAGGGACATTCTTTATGTTATTCACAGTATTACACCACCACCTCCTTATACAGGGTACCGTGCCAAGCTTCGTTTTCCACATTATTTCAGCCAAGCTACTGATGATGATTTTCAGAGGCAGAGAAGAAATTCTCTGCATGAAAGTACCATCTACAGTACTTATCCTACATACTGCTGTGGGTTGTAATTGTTATTGAGTAGTGGCAGTTGGGTAACCGCCCACTTTTGAAACTGTTCCTTATTTTGTAGCTCATAAATGGTGTTTTCTACCCTTCTTTAGTGGTCTTGAACTTGTTGGAAGCATTTTCTTGTCACAAAGCTTATATTTCTTTGATTAATGTGTTCTGTTGTTCACAAAACATCATTTAGTCACCGATACCTCAACACCTTTTCTTTTAGTGTTAATCATCCTCTGAGTATGAGCTTTGAGAAGATAACGTTTAGAACCTATTGATATACCTAAAAAGTGAAGTAAAAGATATTTCTTCCTTTAACTCGGAAAGTAAAAATTATCTCTGGCAGAAACTATTTTAGATTCACTGTTAGTATTTTTCACAAAATAAAGTTCAGTTAAAAAAAAGAAATCACAGTTTCACAATGTGGTATTTGGAGCTTTTTAAATGTAGTATTTACTTGCAATTAACACCAAGATTGCATAAAACAGGAGGCTGACCGAAACTTTTAAGAGCCAGAGAACTATATTTGAACATGAAACAGGAACCAGACTGGTTTCCAAATAACCCCATGTCAATTTTAGAAACCCCTTTCTGACTGAAAATGTGATTTGCCATCCATGCATGAAATCACTGAAAATTAGATAATAAAATAAATCTCATTTAGTACTTATATAACTTGTTTTCTAATGAAACTGGGTTAATAAATATGATCATCAGGAAGACTGATGCTACTGTGTCTAATTTAACTGTAAGTCAAAACTGTGGTTTTGCAGGATTTATCCATGGTTGGTGTGCATGATCATGAGGGTGAAGCCCGAGTGGTGCTACAAAAAGCCAACTTTGAGTGAACCCTGCAGTACCCACACACTGTCTTGGATTATTGCTCTTATACAATGACATTATATTTATTTTATTTATTTATTTTATTTTTATTTTACATTTGTTGACCGGGATAGTCCGACTGGATGCATGTCCATTTTCAGCGGAGGCCCGGGGAGGAAAGCTCCACATGGATAGTAAGTTACATTCATATTAGATAAACAACATATCACAACATTTGATAATTAATACATATCAAGAAAAAATACATTCACATTTAGATACCAGTTAATACGTGATAGGCTCATAGATGAACATACTTTATTACCTAAGGTACCCCTATGTTGCTATGGAGACTGAGGAAGTGAGGGTTTAGTCTGGTTTAGAGCATTGGCAGAGGCCCAATGGGTTTTAAAGTGGTAGAATAGACCTTTCTTGAATTTGTCTTGGGAGGTAGCATTGGTAATTTGGGGAGGAAGGGAGTTCCAAATTTTGCCAATGGCATTGGCAAACAGAGAGTCACCACCTAGATTACAGGATTTGATCGTTTGTACAAGTAACATGTTTGATGAGCGCAGACTGTTTAGATTTGTGTAGGGGGTTATTAACTTACTCAATGCAGGAATATTGTCTGGTTGATTGAGAATTTTAAATGCTACTGTTAGTTGGTTATGCTTGAGTAGGTTTGTAGTTCAATCCAACCAAGGTTAAGTAGGTTAATACAGTGATGGGTTTTATACGGCGTGCCTGAAGCAAATCTAGCAATATGATTATAACAACAGCTGAGTTTGTTTAGGTCTGATATTTTAAGGTTAGTGAGTATGGGGGAGGCATATAACAGGGTGGAGAGAAGATGTGATCGGGCAATGGCCACTTTTGCCATGGGAGTCAGAAAGGACTTTATTCTATATAAGGACCCCAGTTTTTTATTAACTATTTTAATAGTTTGATTGATATGCAAATCAAATCTAAGTTTATCGATGGTAACACCTAGTAGTTTGGTGTGGTTGTCAGGGGAGATAATAGTCCCGTTCTTGGATTGTACAGTAAAGGGGAAGTGGGTAGGTTTATGGGTAGGATGGAAGA
Source organism: Protopterus annectens (assembly GCF_019279795.1). NCBI lineage: Eukaryota > Metazoa > Chordata > Ceratodontiformes > Protopteridae > Protopterus > Protopterus annectens. The sequence continues at coordinate 1,002,432,080 of NC_056746.1, read as the reverse complement.
GTAGCAGCTTGGTTTTCTTTTGATTGAGGATCAAATGGCGACCCAACAACCATTCTTCTACTGCAATGAAACAGTTTTGGGTTTTAGTTAGTAGATCAACTGGTGACTTGTCCAAGCAAATGAGTGTCGAGTCGTCGGCATATTGGATACAGGAGGTCTCAGGGATAATTTTGTGGAGATCATTAATAAAAATAGAAAAGGGAAGTGGTCCTAGAATGGAGCCTTGGGGAACCCCTATGGAATTAGGTAAGAGGGTGGAGAGTGGAGTATATAAGAAAACAAATGCTTACCTTTCTTAAATAATATCGTATAATGGCACTTTATTCTTCTCTCACCACCTCTGCTGGGTTTTTGATGTACTGTGCATGGTTGTGACATGTACTTCCACATTCTTGCTCAGTACCTCACTAGAAGAGATGGGGAAGCTGTGCTTGCTTTTTGGAAGTGCTTCTGTTGTGTGTTTGTGTCTTTAAAATTAGTAGAGGAAAACACAAATGTGCAATATAGACATTTCTAAGAAGATAGCTAATTCTCCATCTCCTTTCTCATTAATAGTTGGTTTGTTTTTAATGTTCCTTGTAGTGTGATAGGCCTGGCTGCTGAAATCTTTTTGAATGGCCAGACTTTTTCCTATGGATTTATGTTCGATTTACAGTGGGAATGCTGGTTAAATCTATCCAATCTGGGCACACATTTTTGAATAGTAAATGCCTTTAATTTTATAATTGGCTTTAGGTTCTGGGTATGGTAGCTGTGGATGTCCTTCATGGATGCATCTGCAGTCATAACAAGTGGGTTGTCCTGTCGTCAGGCAGCCCTGCAGTCGGCCGGATTCCAAAGTCCGGGTCCGGCTTCAGCTGATGTCGCACTCCACCCGACGTCATCTCTGTTGGTCTTCGGGTATAAAAGCATCAACCGACGCCATTTTCCTCAGTCTTTCTTGCCGCGTGGCGCCCGAAGCAGAAGCTGTTCGCAAGTGCCTGTCGGTCGGATCCAGAGATTACTTCTACCGAATACTACTTCGAAGACTTCTAAAGCTAAGTACCCCGTTGGGGACTCTTTCTTGCCTCAGCCGATGTCAGAAAAAGTTAACAATTGTTTAACCTGTGGGAAACAAATACCTCATAAAGATTTCCACTCTTACTGTCTGCCTTGTTTAGGCCCAGCCCACGGCGTAGCAGCCTGTTCGGCCTGTGCCTCTTTCAACCGACGAACGCTTAGGCGTCGGTCGGAGTTTGCAGAACAGTTTTTCGGTACTGATTTTGCGTACATTATGCCGTCGGATCCTCCGACTACCCAATCTTCCAAAAAACGCAAAGATAAAGACCGACACTCGCGGTCCGCGGTTTCGGCCGAAACCACGGTAAAGCAAATCATGAGTGTCTCGGTTTCGGCGAAACCGAGAAAACTGATCTAAGCACAGCTGAACCTATTCTTACTACTGAGGCCCCTGCTACAACTCTTGAATCAACCTCAGAAATTTTACCCACTACGGTGGTTGACTTATCAGACACCATCCCCTTGGATGTCTCTACCCCAGCACGTGGTGCTGCTAGGCCTCCAGCAGCCATGTCCATTAAGGCCTTCGCCAGGGCTAAAGCAGCCAAGACTACTAAATCAATGCCTGTTAAACCCCCCACATCCAGGCCCTCTTCTAGTTCTCAAATGCTTTCTTTGGCAGAAGATTTAATTTCTTTAATTAGAGGATCTCAATCTCACCCAGACAGGGCCTCTCAGCCCCCAGAGAAGAGACCTAGGGCAGAGCCCCCTGAGCCAGTGTCTTCTGATGATTCTGCTGATGAATCAGACATAACTGACCAGCCAGAGGCTCCTTCTCCAATTTTGAAGATTCTGATGCTGAAGAATCCATTCCTGCTGCTTCCCACCAGAAGAATTCTCCTTTGGGAAACCTTGCATGCCATGCGAGAACAGTTCCAATGGCAGCAACAGGATTTTTCAGACTCCAGAAAAGACTTAGAACCTTTCTGCACCTCCCACAGCACAGGCCCTTAGCTATACCTCCTGTTCTATCTGTGGTGGATGATGCTTTTAATGATGTTTGCTCCGCTCCAGATTCTTTACCCCAGCCCCTGCCAAACCAGACAGATTTTACAGGGTGCCAGATGCTCATCACCACCTTTACAAGGCCCCACTTGCAGACCCAGAAACTATATCCCAGGGTCCCAAGGCAGTAGCCGACCACAGCTAAAACCCTATTCCTTCTGAAAGGGAAGCAAGGTCATTAGACAGATGGGGTAAAAGGTCTACACTTCAGCTACTCTCTCAGCTAGAGCTTTAAACTGTCAGTTTCACATGATACAATACCAAGAGTTTATGCTTGATCAGTTAACTAAAAACTAACCACTGATGAATCTCTTGATAAGAAATATGTATTAGAGATGGTAAATAACATACAACAGGTTAGCAACCATTCCTTAAAATGTGGCTATGATGCACTGGAGGCTTCATTTAGATCAGCCATGACAGGCACAGTGATAAGAAGGCATGCATGGCTAAAGGAACAAGCTTTACCGGATCATGTTAAAGCCAAGTTGCTAGATGCTCCTATGGACAAGACAAGTTTGTTTGGTACACCTGCCCAGCAGGTTATGAAGAAAATGGAAGAAAAGGCAAAATCTGTTCAAACTGTTAAAGATTTCTTGCAGGTTCAACCCCAAGGTTTAGCAGGAACTGGCCTGCCAAAAATTGGTCCTTTCCTGACTCCACAAAATTTCAAAGGGGCAGGAATAGGCGTTCCAGAGGCAGAAACCAACCCAGAGGAGGTGCCTACAGAGGACGACAGTGGCAAGGTAACAACAGAGGCACAGACACAGCCACTGCCACTACATCAGCACAACCACAGTGACTTAATCCTAACTCCGCCTACCAGGGAACAAATAGCAGCTCCTCTAGGCGGAAAGTTAACCTTATTTTCAAAGAACTGGCACTACATAACAAAAGACAAGTGGATTTTACAAACCATAGATCAAGGTACTTCCACACTTTACCAGTCAAAAGAGGAATGCCAAATCTACCTCCAAATCAAAAAACAGAGGCTCTACGACAGATAATGGAGTTAGCCAACATGAGAGCTGTGGAAAGAGTGCCAACAGCAGAACAAGGAAAGGGTTCTATTCCAGACTATTCCTAGTTCCAAGAAAGGAAAAAAGTTGGAGACCAATTCTCGATCTGTCCACCTTAAATACATACATCATTGTCCCAAAATTCAAAATGCTGACCCTACAGCAACTTCTTCCCATGCTGGGCAAGGAGTCTTGGCTGGTAACTCTAGATCTCAAGGAGGCATACCTGCACGTCCCCATTCGACCAATCTGCAGAAGATACCTCAGATTTCTTGCAGGATCAGAGCACTATCAATTCTCAGCATTGCCCTTTGGCTTATCTACTGCCCAGAGTATTCACAAAATGCCTGGCATCAGTAATCGCCCATTGCAGACTACAGGAATTCAAATTTACCCATACCTGGACGACTGCCTGCTACAAGGGGACAACAAAAGCAAGCTGACAACAGATTTACAAAGGGTCATTTACTTGCTACAAGGACTGGGATACACAGTCAATTTACAAAAGTCAAGGCTGATACCATCCCAAACAAGGACATTCTTGGGCTGAATTGGACACAGTACAACAAATGGCATTCCTGACTACAGAAAAACAAAAGAACTTCCACTTTACTTCTTGGCACTAACAAAACTGAACAAGTTAACAGCAAGAAAATTTCTGCAGGCCTTGGGCTTCATGGCATCATGCATAATCTTGGTCCCATTTGCCAGACTACATATGAGGAAACTACAGTGGTACCTAAAGAATTTATGGTCCCAACACAGACACAGTCTAGAAACAGAAATCCCACTAATTCCATGCTTAAAACAGGAGCTCCTATGGTGGGCTCAGGCATGCCAGTCAAACCCAGGCCTACCCTTTCGCAGATGTCAACCAAGCCAGACCATCACAACAGACGCTTCAGACCTAGGATGTGGGCCCACATGCTGGACAAATGCGTGCAAGGATTGTGGACACAGGATCAACTTCACCTGCACATCAATCTAAAAGAAATGCTGGCAGTAAAACTGGCAATCCAAAAGTTCAAACCATTCCTCAAAGTGGGCCAGTTGATGATAAGGACAGACAACACCACAGTCATGTGGTACATCAACAAACAGGGAGGCACTCATTCATACCCCCTATGCAGAATGACCTTGGAGCTGTGGACCCTGGCACTCAGCTACAACATTCAGTTACAGACAATATTTGAACGGGGAAAGACAATACTCTAGCAGACATATTAAGCAGAACCACTTCGGATGCCCACGAATGGAAACTGCACCCGGACATCTTCAAGACCATCTCAAAGAAATGGGGAATGCCACAGATAGACCTATTCGCATCACCTCTCAATCACCAGCTCAAAAAAATTCTGCACAAGGACATTCCATCCACTAGCATGGAAAGTGGACTCACTCTCCTTCAACTGGAAAGGCCTAACAGCATATGCATTCCCACCTCTTCCTTTGATACACAAGGTACTACTAAAAATCAAGGAAGAACGTCCAAGGATAATCCTGATAGCCCCAAACTGGCCAAGACAACACTGGTACCCACTACTGAAGAGCATGTCTCGAACAATATGTGGCCAATACCCTGATGCCTTTGATGTTAACTCAGAACAACTACAGCATCATACATCCAAACCTAAAACGCTACAACTGACTGCATGGAACATCACATAGCAGCAGCTAATCCAGAACTTTCTCAAAGAGTTAAAGACATTATTCTTGAAGCACGCAGACCTTCAACAAGAAGGAACTATGCTGGAAAATGGAAAAGGTTTGTCATTTGGAGTACCGAAAGAGGAAAAGATGTGTCAAACATAGATATGCCTAACATTCTGGAGTATCTGGCGAACTTCTTCATTCAGGCCTGTCCTACTCCTCCATCAAGATACATGCATCTGCTATTTCAGCAGAATACAGCTTTGATCCACCTGTTTTTCGCACCCTTTGCTCAGGCAGTTCCTCAGAGGAATCAAGAATGTAAAACCTCCAAGGAAACCACCATTACCAGCTTGGGATTTAAACTTTGTGCTAGAAAAGTTGACACTATCACCCTTTGAACCAGCAGCAACAGCAGACCTACAACACCTGTCATGGAAAACTGCTTTCCTGCTGGCAATTACTTCCAGCAAGGAGGGTTTCAGAACTACAGGCCTTAATGGCAGTGCAACCCTTCCTAATCTTCCACCAAGATAGAGTGTCCATGAGGACTAATCCTACATTTATGCCCAAGGTGGTATCCAGAGTATCTTTGAACCAGGCAATCCACCTACCTACCTTCTTTCCCAACCCACAAAACAGAGGGAAAGAATACTGCATACCTTGGATGTACATAGACAGCTACGCTACTACTTGGACAGAACAAAAAATAGCAGAAAGACTGACCAACTTTTGTAGCCTATGCAACAGGAAGGGAAGGAAAAGCTATTTCCAAACAGACAATCTCCAAATGGATAGGAAATTGCATACGATACTGTTACTCCTTCCATGGAAAACCAATTCCACAGAACATAAGACCTCATTCTACAAGAGCAACAGCCACTACCACAGCCTTCTTACGAGGAGTGGCAACCAAAGACATTATTGAGGCGGCTACTTGGACCTCCGTGCATACATTTGCCAAGCATTATAATTTGCCTCTATATTCCAGATCCCGAGCAGGGTTTGCCACTGCTGTACTGCAAGGGATCCTAAACACACCATAATCTACTTTTATCCTCCTCCCCTAGCTGGCTATGGTATTCTACCCACTTGTTATGACTGCAGATGCATCCATGAAGGACATAGTACAGTTTTGTACCTACCATAAATGTAGATGTCCGAACTGGATAGCATCTGCAGTCAGGATTACCCTCCCTCCTTCCCCTCTGTGGTACTCCTAGGGTGTTTACCCTCCTAATAGCTAGCTGTTGGGGGGGAGTCTTTTATGGTGTATTTGTTTGTATATATGTACATATATGCTTATTGTTGTGTTTACCTCTATCTATTTGGAAACATTGGCATCTATCCAAATTTTAGCCTGCAAGAGGGCTACTGGCATCTGGGGCAAGAAACACTGAGGAAAATGGCGTCGGCTGATGCTTTTATACCCGAAGACCAACAGAGATGACGTCGGGTGGAGTGCGACATCAGCCGAAGCCGGACCCGGACTTTGGAATCCGGCCGACTGCAGGGCTGCCTGACGACAGGACAACCCACTTGTTATGACTGCAGATGCTATCCAGTTCGGACATCTACATTTATGGTAGGTACAAAACTGTACTTTGTATATATTACATCTGCAGCCAATCACAGTCCCTGGGCTATTCATGGACATTTTTAAGCCAGCTGTTACTGTAAATACATGGACAATGAATTATCATAGTAATTGACCTGCTTTGAGTCACAGAATGTGCAACTAATGGCAATAGTCATTAACAAACGTGTAAGTTGATGTCTGCCTCTCCCAATGAAGCCAAGTTCCTTATAGAAGTGTGATGTATTTCATTTCTTGTAGTAAAGCTTGTAAGCATTTTATGTAATTCAAAAATCAATAAAAGCAGAACTCAGACATTTCTTAAAAGTAAAATGTTTTGGTGCATATTAGTAATTTGTGGTAGTAATGAATCTAAAATTGTTTATACATCTATAAAATAGTACTTTACTGTGTGCATAATTTGTAGAAACACATTGGACCATTTATATGGGCAGAGATTTCCTAAATTGAAAGAATAAGAGTATACTTTTAAAGTGGATTTGCAGTTCTGCATGAATTTCCACATTGATCAAACTTACAGCAACAGAAGACAGACAGATGCTCTGAAATGTAGCAGCAAATGACAAGACTGAAAAAGAAGTGCAAACTTATTTGCCAGGGTTATGATATACATTAGCCATTCATGGTGCAGCCACAAGCCAGAGTTTTGTGTCCAACAACAAACCCTAGCTTTTTGAGAGAGATCTTCATAATCAGAAACATATTCTATCTGCCATACTCTTTTTAGCCCCATGCTTTTTTCTTGTATGCATAATACAGGCCAAGACACCAGGGAAAATTGGTGGGTGTGTTACTGAGGATGGTGAGTGGGAATGCTCTCTTTTAAAAACATGTTTTCTAATGTTTGCTTCTACTCCCTGGCAGATTGCTGAGTAATTGAGGACCATCTACACTTTATGGGTGATTCTTAATGTTTATTTTCCAGTAACACTGGTTACTTGTGCCTACAAAAGGAGCTATAAAATGAACAGTGTGCATAAAATGTTACAGCAGTTTTTCTTTAAACTGTTCATTTGCTACATCTTCTTGTGCTCATATACTTACTTTGAGTGAGCACCTCCTCTTTTACCTGAGCTTCTAGAATAATAAATATTTTCATAGCAAAGATGACTGTCCTTTTATTTCACAGCGGTAGTTTTAGATTTACAAATGGTGTAAAAGACAATTTTGTATTAAAAAGGTGTATTTAGATATAACAGTCAAACAAATGATGGACTTACCATGATGATGATGCATCTCATAAAGGAGGGCTGTCCTCTAAAACAACAACACTAAAGTTGTCAGTCAGGACTGTTCAGCAGGTAATGCTTTACCAGGATGCCAAACACCCTCCCTTTATCCCGTAATACATAGTGATACAAAGTCTGTTTTGAGCTATGCTGCACAGATATGTCCAAGCATTTATAAAAAGAGAGAACTGAGACCAGCTACACTGGAAGGTGGGTGTGAATGGTTCTGAGGATGAAATTGTTCTAGAAGTTTCATTATAGTTAGTAGATAACTTTCATATCTGATAAGGGGGGGCCCATCCTTTACAATATCAGGATAAAGTCCCAAACAAATCCTCATGGATGACAAGAACATACATACCCCTTAAACGCTGACATCAAAAAGGTCCCATGTAGCTAATAGTTGTTGCAGACTTATTAGACCAAGTAGCTGCTGCGTAGATGTCACATACAGCTGTATTCCTGACAAAAAGCTGTGAATGTAGTAACTACTTTGGATGAATAAGCCTTTGGTACTGGAGCAAGAGGCTTATTTTTTCAGTATAGCAGAACTGTACAGAATAGTTTTGATCAATTGACAAGTCTGTCATCCAATGCCATTTGATAAAAAAAAAACTGGAAAAACAACTTTGGGTGAACCTCAGGGATATATTTTTTGCAGGGGAACAAGCACCCTTATATCTCCCATGTGGGGGAGACACCCTTAAACTTAAATATACCTACTCCAAGGTCACATAGCAGTAGAACAAAAAGAGAACTTCGCTGTTGGCAAATGTTTTCATTGAAATTTCCTTGATTATTCTCCACTTGCTAAAAGTGCTATCTCTGTACTAACATGTACCCAATTGTACAGCCTTTGAGCTCTCAACATAAAACTTCAACAGAAGGTGCACATCTACACAGTAGAGGAGATGGTCTCCTTGGTTAAATGCTGTTGGAAAAAAATAGTGTATGGCTATACTGATTCAGCTTAGTTTCTGTAGCAGTTTTTGGTATTGAAAAGGGGTTAATATGGAGAGTGAAACAGACTATATATTGGACCAACAGGAAGTGTGTGCATCTCAGAAATTCAGAAGTGACAGCTGTAGAGAAATCAAGCCTGCCAGAAAAGGTATCTCAAGTCAGCAGAGACTTCAGTTTCAAACGATGAAATATTGTATTCTACAGTACAAATTACAAGTCCTCGGATGGTAAAAATCCCTTTGGGAGGAAGAGTCAAAGTAAGAATGCATTTTTCAGAAGTCTTTATAAATCTTAAGTGAAGACTGAGTTGGTGACTCAAAAACTTCATGACAATTATAAAGAGCTACAAGATGGACTTTGATAAATGAATAACTCACTCCATAATCAAAAATTTGAGCAAGACAGTCTAGGATGGATGGAACAGGGGCCAAGAAAGAGTACATTCCCCTGCATGTGAAGAAGACATTATCTGAACCACTCACAAGGAGAAACAAGGGGTTATGGCTACTTACTGAAATGGAGAAGCCTTCTGGTGAATCTACTACTGGATGGTTAGTAAAATGTTAGATGGATGCAGACTCAGAAGCTCATCTGTTAGCTGGGGAATAAAGAACCAAATTCAAATCTGATGAAGCCTGTAAGGACCTGTGAGATCGACTTTGGTCCTCTGTTACTTTACCTTTTGGATGAGTCTCATCAGAATAAATAAGAGGAAAGGCACTAATGAGTTTTTTTTGGGGGGGGGGGCATTTCTGGCTCAAAGTATTCCTGACCCCCCAACCCCATTGGAGGGATGAGACAGAATGAGATGTTGGACTTGATGCTTGCTGAGAAAACAAAATGTGTCACAATACGGCTTGTCCCATTTTTGGAACAACTTCTGAGCCACTAAGGGATGATGTATTGCTTCAATAAAAGAACCTGTCTTAGAGCATGGTTTTCTACCAGAAAGCAGTCTTATAGCTTCTAAACACAAGGGATAGGTTTGAGTTTTCCCCCATCAGTAGTGATGTACTGCACCACTGCCATCAACCTGGCAGAGGTGTGGCAAATCATCAGACCATCCAGCTGTCATCATCATAGTGGTGCTGTACATCATCAGACTACACATCTGCCATAAACATGGCAGTGGTGTGGTACATCAACACCGCACCACTCCATCAACATGACCGTGGTGTGGTGTTGATTCACTTGGGATATAAAAATACCTATGTAAATGTTTCCAAGCAAAAATCCTAAATCTTCTATTTTTTGTTGCATATTTGGGAGACATGCATATATCCCCCATTGTTTCTTTGTGAATTGGTTATCTAATCTCTCTTCCCAAGCCTTTGTAACCTTTTCTGATTCTTGTAGTTATCATGCAGTATTTTACATGCTCTATTAATTATTTCTTTTTTAACAGCAGCTTTTATTCTGTTAGATTCTACTAAAAACTCTACATGTGCTGGTCTTTTGTTTAGGACCCCCATTATTTCTTCTTCTTTGCCTGTATTCTGATATCAGTCCTTGATAGGGAAGGCAATCTCTAACCTGCAGTCCGAATAAATTCTTGGTGTCTTCCCATTCTGTTACCTTTCCCCTCTAGTTATTTACTCCCAGTACCTTGGTTTCTTTGCCAGTTTTCACCAATAAATTCCAGACCTGTCTTGCTTATTGTCTGTATCCCTAATTGCAGTCATCCTTAACAGCAGGATCTCCTTTCTCCATTCATGTGTTGGCTAAGTTCTTAGAATACTTTCTGCTACTTTATGAATATAATATTCTGTATAATTATTATTGTTCTTCGCAAAGATCTGCATCCAAACTCCCAGTCTCTCTCATTTCTTGAGCCCCCCCCCCCCGTTTCATCATCATCCCTTTGCACTTTAAATTATAGATTTCTGCTTGTGCTATGTATAGGAACATTAAGTGTGTAGCTCGGAAATACTCCTTCAAGTCAGGTAATGCAAATCTGCCTTGTTCTATTGGAAGAATCAGCTTATCCCACTAGACTCTTACCATCCTCCCCTCCCAGATAAAATCCTTCAGCTCTTCATTAATTTCTATCCACAACGTCTTCTCTAGTTGATAAAAATATGCTCGACCTGTGTAAAAGGCTAAAAGGACTAAAAACATTTTAACTGCTTGTATCTTACTATCCATATAACAGAGTTTCCAGTGTCTCAGTTTTTGTATTATCTTCTGTTTAGTCTCTTCCCACATATCCTTAGCTACCACACTGGAATCATTTTTAATCCGTACTCCTAAGTACTTCATTTTATCATGTCCCCATAAATATGGATATTGCTGAGCCAGCTCTTGTGTGGGTACATAATTTACAACTATTGCCTTTGTTTTAGCTACATTAATTTTGTATCTAAAAAGATGCAAGACTATCTGAAAATGTTCCACAACACTGAAATGTCCTTTTTCTGGTTTTGTCAGGTATAAAATAATATCAGCTGCAAATAGAGCCAGCTTTTCTTGACTACCGTACCAATTATATCCTTTAATTTCTGAGTCCCTTATTTTCTTTGTCAGTGGTTCTAAGTATAATGCAAATAAAGGGGAAATAGGACACCCTTGCCTGGGTCCTTTGTTCAAGCAGAAGTTATCAGGGAGGAGCCCACTCACTTTAATTTTCTCCTCTGATTCCTCATATATCCTACTAATCAACCTTATAATTTTATCAGGGAGTGCAAATGCTTCCATTGCCCTGTTTATAAAATCCCAGCTTACTCTGTCAAATGCTTTCTCTGCATCCAGACTCACCAACAACAGTGGTATTTTCTTGCATTCTGCTTCCATCTGTATCATTAATGTTCTGTTAATGTTGTCAGATGTTTACCCCCCTTCACAAATCCACACTGATCCATATTTATAAGTTTTGGCACCATATTTGTCATTCTTTTAGCCATTATAGATATAAACACCTTATAATTATGGTTTAATATTGAAATGAGCCTGCATGAAGCTGGATCTGATGGGTCTGTACCCTCTGTAGGTATTACAGTCACTACCGCTTTCTTCGAGGATGTTGGTACCTCTCTTCCTCTTAAAATATGGTTAAACAAAACCTTCCAGATCTTTCAATTTTTCCCTGCTAGCTTCCAGACTTCAACAAGAATGCCATCTATTCCTGGGGACTTTCCTGTAGATTAGTTATACTTCACCATTTTTATCTGATCTCCTCCTATCCTTTTAGTAATTGAGCCTCCTCTACCTCTAACCTTGACATCTTTAATTCTTCCAAATATGAACCATTCAGTGGTGGTTAGGCCTACCAACGCTCATATTATACTCTACAAAGCATGATAAAAAATTGTTCAGGATACGAATATGTATATGTATGGTTTGGTATTCGTATCTGGTATGTTGGCGTTAAACATTGAGTATTGTACAATTACAATGTTGAACTTGTATTATCTACAAGCATATTATTTCAGTTTATTATAATCTATAATATAGCTGAGAATGAGGTCACTATACTCTTTTTGCCTTATTTTGTAATATATTATATGATCAGTACTTGGTTCATTATTATTCAGTTCTTTTGAACTTGTGGTCATCACCCTTCAAAATATATATATACTAGTGGTATATATTTTCTGCTTTTTTACACTATGATATGCATTCACAAATAGTGACTATGGTATTGGTCTATTACCTTGTAATATGTATGTCATATAATGGCTTACTTCCAGAGGTTTGATTTTTATCTTTAAAAATATGACTTAATATCTACACCTCTGGCATTTTTGTGTCATTGGTCATATGCTTTAATCAAGAATGGAACATGCACTTTGTTACTCCAGCCACTGGGTGGTGTTGTAATATTGCTTCCAGGTAATCAGAGACTAGTATAAATGCAGGCTGCTTTATTTCATTCAAAAAAACTTTATTGTATTCATTGATAAAGGCTGAATAGCCGAAACCGGTCTGGAGTTGAAGGAATTATAAATAAATAATCATTATTTCTTCATTTCTGCGTGTTCACTATCGTTTTTTGCTGGTCGTTGGTGGTTTAATTCTTCCAAAACCATTTTCGTTTGTACCATTTCTTGATTTCCATAATTCTCTGCTTTATACAGACTTTAAAAAAATTTCCAAAATATTTCTAGTACCTCTACTGGATCTCTTGTTATCTTCCTTGTTATAAGGAAGCTTGGCAACAGCCCTTTCTTATTAATGTTGCCTGAGCCATCGTGCTAAATTTTTTTTATCTAGAATTACTATAAAAAAAAAAACAGTTGCTTAACAGCAATCTTTATAAACTCATGCATATTATTGAGGTAATACCTTATTTTCTATTTAGCATTCTGCAGTTGCTCCTCTACTTGTTCTGTGTGATTTGCCCTATTCTGTAGTACTTTAACATTTGTCAGTCCCTCTGAATAACTATTGATCTGATGATGTCATTTTCATTCTTCCTCAACCTGTGGGTTTTTATATCCAACCTTGGATCTGACTTGGCTACTTTCAAAAGCCTAGGCTCCGAAGCTTGAGCTCCTCCCCTACCCATAATGCCTCATTCTCCCAGATTACCTTAGATCTCATTTGCCGCTCTTAGGAAAAGCATCATGATCCACTGCCTCAAGCTCCATTGGAGATTAACAGCTAAGTTCTTAATTTTTCTTCGTAGATTTTTACTGCTACTCTCCTCTTATCTCCTACCCCTTGTTTCTATCTTTAAAAAAAAAAGTCCACCTTTTTTGAATTAGCATCCGCTAGCATTCTCCTTGGTGAGAGTCATATTCTTTTTCTTCTCTCCTTCCTACTTTACCGAGAGAATGTCTGATAAGCCTTTAGGCTTGTGAAGACTGGTAGAGATAGGTGAAGGCTGCCAGCCTAGCCAGATATAATTATCTACACAATTCTGTTATTTGTCAATATGAATGTTGAACTTAAAGCAATGTGGCAACATTACCATCTGCTGTAAAGAAAGCTAAGTCTAGCATTTCTTGTTGGTTCTTTGAAATTAAAATTATTTCATCACTGCCTTTAATGTTTTGCGAGTTGGCTCCAGTCCGGATAGATGAAGGCTTCCTGCCTATTATTTTAAAGCTAAAGTTAATGACCAGAATTTACATGTGGAATGTGCTTTATTGCTCTAGGTGTAAAATAATGTAAATGCAGTTCGTCAGCCTGGAAACACCAGGAAAGTGTAAAAGATGATGTAATGTTTAGCAGGACTACAGTTTCAATTTAAACAGTGAGAACCAGAGATTATTAAGCATTTTTGACTGACTATCCAACTCTGCACTCTGCCTGTTGTCTTATGTAAGTTTTCTTAGACTTGTGTTTTCTTTTAGAGATAGCTATAAACTATAGAAAAATTAGACTAAGTGTTTTTCTGTGATGTCAGAACTGTACTACTGATTTATTTTAAGTGTTTCTGTGTCATCTCTGAACTTTTGACTAGCACTGTATAGTAGAAAGTATTGTCTTGTGGTTTTAATTATTTATTATTAAATATTTTAAAACCTTTCAGCTGTGGCTGGTTTTGTGTAGAGATCATTTAAGCTCTTTAGAGTACTTGTATACCTTTGGTAAAATTGTACAAAGCCACTCCTATAGCTTTAGCCCTGGGCTATACTACCAATTGGATATTAATATTGCACAGTAGTAATTGGACACCCTTTTAAGGGCCTTTTTAGTAGCTGATAAATATTAGCTGGGTGGTGGCAGTAATTGCTACCGTATAGTCTGGGAGAAAGGGGCACAGCTGGAGAACCTGTGCCAGCCTTCCTCAGGAGTGTCTGTGTGGTTGTATAACCTCTTTTCAAAGTGCAAAGTGTGTGTGTCAGCTACTTGGGCAGGGACATGAAGCACTGGTTGGACAGAGAAGGTGGTGGAGAGTTTAGCTTGCCCAGCTGGCTCAGATCTGGACCCTATAGATGTGCCAGTGGGGAGTCTTATTGGGGACCTGGGGAGCAAGGGAGCGACCAGCCCCGTACTGACTGATCTCTGTGTGCTCTTAAGGGAAATTGCACTTTACTGTGTGTATTTGTTATCCATTCCTCATATATGAGACACCCTCTCTGGTGTTAGTGGTGAGTATTGAGGTCCCTTGATTGCTGGGCCAGGGCACGGGGCGTTACAAGGCTTTAAAAAGTGCACTTTCTGTGGGCACAAGATCCCATTGTCTGATGCCCACAGGGAGTGTGTATATTTTCTCAGCCCTGCACACCTTAAAGCCTCCACCATTTGCAAGGGGTTTCACTGGAGAGCACTGGCCGACAGGAAAAATAAACTGTTTTTGAAGGGCCTTCTACGTCCTTCAGCCCTATCTGCAGGGTTACAGGTTCTTCTACATCAGGGGCTCAACCCCCCCCTCTAAAAAACATAGAGAAGATTGGGAATGTAGCAAACATTCCCCGGGAAAGTCTGCTTTCTCTTCATCTGGTGAGCCTCCAGCCAAGGCTGCTAGGGCATCAGATTCAAAATTTGAAACCCTCTGATCCGAGTAAGTCCGCACAGTCTTCTCTTCCACTCTGAGCTCCCCTGCTGTCGGAGCCTCTTCCTCTTCCTACCACAGGTTCTCCCTTAAAAATAGATCTTTTAAAACTTTATCCAGGTCACCTACTAAAGCATCATCTGTCAGGTCATCCCGTAGCCTTTCTGAATCAGAGGTGGACAGATTAATGAAGCGGTTCCTTCAGAGACAGATCCAGAAGGGGGTCTTACCAGCTCCATCCCCTACCATCGGGTCCATGGGCAGACAATCACCTTTCAGACCATTAGCTCCTTCTCTGATCTGATGACCTGTTTCACAGCCCTTTGATCCGAAGGCCCTGACAGTCAAGGTGTCAGAGCCAATAGTGATTCTCTGTTCGACCCTGGCAGTTTCCCTGACTCAACTCGGCCCTAACCTTGTCAAGGCAGAGCAACACTCTGAGTTGAAACCTCGATGTTGGCTCCGAGGGGTTGACCTGAACTCCGAAGTGTTTGGAGCCTTCGCTTCCCCTCAGAGCTTTGGCGTTCGACAGCTTAACCCCGAGTCCCTTCTCAGAGTGGAGGGCTGGATGGCTCAGGGATTTTCTACTGAGGCAGAGGATCCCCGAGCTCCCCAGCCCTCCTGTCTCAGAGTGGAGGGCTGGCGGCTCGGGGATCCTCTGTCTCGGTAGCCTCAGCTCCAGGGAGATGGTCTTCAACATCTCTGACCCCTTCTGCTTTTGAGATGGGAGAGGACGTTCTTTCCATGCTCAGGAAATCCTCACCTCCCAATCTTTTTGGATCCACTCCTCACCCCCATGGGTACTGTTTCTGAGACCTCACCACTGCCATCCTCGGGACAGTCAGCCTGGCATGCCCTTTAAATACTTCCATCTTTGGAACCCCGTCTCCCTGGATTACCCCACCAAAGAGATTCCCCAGAAGAGAAGGTGCAAAAAGAGACACCTAGATTCCCCAGAGGAAGGGGAAGGGTGTCCCAGATCTCCACCTAAGGATGTCTCTTTCGGAGACATCTTAGAAATTCTGTGCCAAAAAGGTGGATGGTCTTCCAAAACCCTACACCTGAGGAAACAGTGTTCTTGGAGGCTTTCTGGTATGGCCCAGCTACATCTTGGGTGTCCCCCTTGCTGATGCACTTATTGATCTGGTATCAAGCAGGGCATGGAAGGACCAGGTCACTGTAGAACCTATCCCTAAACATGCAGCAAGATCCTTAGTGATCCCTCTGATCGACCCCATTAGACCAAAGGAATCCCAGTAGATGCCATGGTTGTTGCGGCAGCCACCAAGAAGAAACTGGCCCAAGAAATCTCCACTCTCCATCCCCCGGACAGGGAGTTTGTGGCCATAGAAAAATTTGGCAAGAGAGTTTGCATCTTATCTATCTTTACCTTATGAGTAGTAAACTATTATTTCCATTTTACTAGGCTACAGAGGGATTAATCAAAGAGCGCTCTAGATCGGTCCCAGAGTCCATGTCTGATGAGCAAAGGTCTTCTAGACTGGCCACTCTGCAATCAATTTCTAATGCGTCCATGAGGTTATTCTCCCATGTGGCAGGGTGAACCTCAAGGGCCGCCTGTTCTGGCATTGCCATTATGCGCCATGCCTGGATCCAGCTGTGTGACTTTGCAGGACTTTTCAAGGCATCTTTCATCAACGCGTCTTTTGATAGATTCTTTGTTTGGGCCCACTGTTAGAAGCACACTCCCCTGTAGTGAGGGAGATGGAAAGACCCTCTCTGCCATTGAAATACATTTTTCTACCCCACAAAGATCCTTCTCTAGTAATCAGCATGGAGGGGAAAAATGTGGTTGAAGAAATCTCAGGGTCCTTTTCACGAACCTCAGGGAGATTTTTAACCCAGAGGCAGAAGGGGAAATAATTGTAATAGTAGATGCTACCCACGCAGCAGAGGGGCTCCACAAAATCAAAGGTCTCAATATTTTTCCTTTTAGTGCTCCTGAAAAGTTGCCCAACTGTCATCCTCTGGAAGCAGTTGGGGCACTTCTGCTTGCACCCAGAAGCCTGGCTAGCCATCACAAATGACCAGTGGGGTGCATAGGATTACATCCAGAGGATACTCCATTCTATTTTCAAAACTACCCAAACCAGAGAGCTCTCTCCTGGATGTTCCACCTAGTTACAGAGAGGCAGCAGCATTGGAGATCTCAAAGCTGCTCCAAAAAAAGAGTAATCCAGAAGGTCCCCGCAGACCAACTTGGATCAGGTGTTTACTCAAGATTCTTTTTAGTACCAAAAAAAGAATAGGGACCTCAGGCCATCTTGGATCGGACATCCCTGAATAAATCAGCAAAAAACTCGAAGTTCAAGATGTTCATGGTCCAGTCTATTCTTCCTCTTTTGAAAATGGATGACTGGATGTGCTCAGTAGACCTGAAGGATGCATACTACCACATCAAGATGGACAGATGCTCTAAACTATATCTACCCGCCTGGCTGGGAGTCGGACATTTTCAATTCAGAGCGCTTCAACAGTCCTCAGGGTGTTAACCAAATGCATGGTGGTAGCTGTATCAAGACTGCAAGGATCCCACATGTTTCCTCACCTAGACAACTAGCTCTTAACCCCTCCAACCAGGCATCTACTCATCTAGGCCAGGGACTATCTGTTAAACTATCTCCTACTTTGGGCATAACCATCAACATGCAAAAATCTCAGTTACAGCCAGTTCAGAATATAGACTTCATAGGAGGACGTCTGGATACAATGAAAACCTTGGCCTTCCTACCTCCAGACAGGATTTCAACTCTGACTACATATCAGATATATTTTAGCAATTCCAACTCCTCCAGCAAAACTAGTACTCATGGCCTTGGGTTCCATGGCTGCTACCATAACTCTGTTACCTACAGCATGTCTACATATGAGAATTCTGCAATGCACCTTAGCATTCCAGTGGTCATTACACCAACACCCCCTAAGCTACCCATCACACTATCACAAATGCAAATAATCTCTCATCTGGTGGCTACCCTCCTTAGAGGTTCTACAAAAGCACCCCTTTGTCCCCCCCTCCCCCAATACCACATTGACCATGGATGCCTCCAGGTGGGGAGGGGGGACATTTCCTGGGGCACACAGTCCAAGGCACGTGGATGTCACAGGAGACTAATCTGCATGTCAGTGTCCTGGAAATGAGGACGATCCTTCTGGTGTTGCAGGCACTTCACAGCTTTCTTCCAATAGATACTATTGCGATACAAGTGGACAATATGTCAGTAGTATGGTACATCAACAAACAAGGGGGAACTAGATCCTATCCCCTGTGTTGAGAAGCAGTGAGAGTGTGGGTGTGGCAGTGGGAAGTCTCTGCCAACTGATTTCTGATCGCAACGCAAATTCTGTGGGAGCGCAGCATTCTAGCGGACAGGCTCAGCAGAGTCTTACTTATGCCTCTGGAGTGGTCTCTGAATCAGTCAGTGGTGAACACGATCTTCCACAAATGGGGTCATCCTTGCTGCAGTCTCTTTGCACCTCCCCACAGCAGCAAATGCAACAGGTTATTTGCCTTGATTCCCCCTCAGGGGCAGTCACCCAGAGATGCTCTGGTCCATGCTTGGTCTCCCTATCTAAATGATGCTTTCCTGCTCTGCCCTTGATCCACAATCTGTGAGACCATTGACATTTAAAGACATTACAGAAAGCATTGTTGTGTTGTTATTCCCACAATTTATGTGTAGCAGCTTTTTTAAGTGTCTAGTTCCAGTGTTTTTGTTACATGCATACAATGTATGGCAGGTTGATCTTTTATGCAGTTGTTTCTTGTCATATCCATTTGAGCCTGTTTCATCTTACAAGACTTTTTGTTTTATTGAAAGCATTCAAACTAAAAAAAAAAAAAAACACCCCCCCAATATCCCCCAAACCTATTAACTTAATAGTAACACACTGAACTATGTACATCTTCAGTTATTGAAGTTTCACCCTCCTAATAGGAACATGTATCCCAAACTGACACCCACACTTACAGACTTGGGTTAACCTAAAAGAAAGTCATCCATGCTAAGAAGTATGGTACAGCCTGTGCTTCTACTAAGTGCTGCCTGGTTTTGTCTTGTCTTTATAACTCTACCAGATAGGAAAACACTTTAATGCTTTCAGAAAACATTATCTCTTAGCCATTTTTCTTTATCAGATTGTCTCCATGGCACATGAGGACCAGATATATAAAGTTCCTACTAAAACATTCATTTATTTGCTAGGAAAACATTTTATAATATTCAGTGTTCTTTTTCATTTACATGCTTTCTCTTAAAACTTGATACTAGATCAAGCTAAGGGTCTTAATCCAGGCATTCTCCTATGCAAGAAGAGAAAAAGTATGTCAAATGTTCTTCTGTCATGCTCTTTTGACCAGACTTTTCTTCTTTTTTTTATATTGCAGTGCCTACATTTCTTAAACTGAACAAGGAAAAAGATGGGCCTGCATCTGTCTCACTTGGGCTTCAGGCAAAAGCCCTTGCCTCCCCCATAATGCCTTTTTAGGAAAAGTCATGAGGTCTACACTACCAACATACAAATTTCAGCAACAAGCAAATTAAAGGTCATGCTGCTAAACGCTAGGAGTCTAAACATGAAACTGCACTCATTGCAAGCATTCTTAACCCTGGAAGATGCTGAAATTTGTGCAGTCACTGCGGAGAAATATATATTAATGACACACACACCTCCAGGCTGGTCAAACAGTATGACGCACAGGAGATGCTCCAGGTGCAGCTAACCATTGACAAGACCCATGTTCAAATCATAGCTAGTTACAGGCCCTCAAATGTGACTCAAGATGCTCACTCCACCTATCTAAACCTCTTCAAATCTGTCAAGATTTAACCCTTTACCCAGATCCTGGGTGACTTTAATTACCCAACCATAGATTGGAAAAAACTACTCATTCCAGAACACAAATGCCCAGAGATTCCTCGATTTTGTCAATGAAAATGCCTTATAACAGCTAGTTGATGCCCCCACAAAAGGTGATAACATCTTGGACTTGGTATTAACCAACATGAGTAATCATTGCAGCACCCCTACAATATCATCCTCCCTGGTAAGATCCAACCGTAAAGAGGTCACTTTCGAAGTCACCATCTCCCTTGAACCCCCTCTAGCTAGGGTCAAACAGAAAAACTTCTCCAAAGCTGATTACAGCCTCCTGGGGGATGGTATAAACAGCTTCACAGCCCCCTCCCCCTCTGTAGGAACTAGCACCAATGTCCAAATCTACACCAAAGTACTATACAAGCATTTATATAGATGCATGGAATTAGGAATACCTGACGAGACAAAATCTTCCTCCGCAAGGAAGAGTAAACCTGCCTGGTGGAAATCTGCAATAAACAAACTATATAACAAAAGGAAAAAAATGCTGTCCAGGACCAAGAACGAGCAGGTGCCCTATTGGAAGCAATCTCTCCTAAGCTTGAACAAGCAAATAAAAGCACTAGTGAAATCCTCTAAAGCCAACTTTGAGTCCAAATTGGCCACATCTAGTAGAGACTGTCATAAGGCCTTCCTCACATATGTCCGCAGTCTCAAAGGAAGCACCCAGATCTGTTCAGAAATGCTGTAGATATAGCCAGTCTACTGGCTGACAGATTCAGCAAAAACTTTTCCCCTCTGTCCCTCATCAATAAATCAGGACATCCCCAGTACCTGCCCTCCACCTCTTATCTCTAGGGAACAGGTCATCACTGCCCTCTCAAAGGCATAAAATACAGCCTCCATGGGACCCGGTAACATCCCAGGCTGCATCCTACATGAACTCAGGCATGAACTTACAGCACCATTAGGCACCCTATTCAATCAAAGCCTGAGTACCGGCTTTGTCCCAGCCGAGTGGAGGACAGCCACTATCATTTCTTTACACAAAGATGGAGTGTCCACTGATCCAGGAACTTATAGACCCATCAGCTTAACTAGCCTGATCTGCAAGGCCATGGAATGGATGATCATGGACCTCATTAACAGGGACATTGGCAACCTCCAAACACTCGACCCCACACAGTTTGGCTTTGTCAAGGGAAGGTCAAGTCTGTTAAATCGGATCGACTTCTTTGAGACAGTTATCAAAGCCATGGATGAGGGGAAGATGGTGCACACCGCTTACCTTGACCTGGCCAAAGCCTTTGACACTATACCCACTTGGGCATAATAGATAAACTCTCTCAACTAGGCATCAATCCATATGTTACCAGATGGGTAGCAAACTGGCTCACTGATAGAACCCACGTAATCAAAATAGGGAAAGCCACCTCAAGCAGTAGACCCGTAATGAGCGGGCGTACCTCAGGGATCGATCTTGGGGATTCTGATGTTCATCGTCTTGGTCCGGCGTCTGTTGCTGTCGCTTCTTCCCTGTCGTCAGTGCGCCAGGGGTATATAAGATGCATCCGACTCCATTTTCTTCAGTTTTTCTTGCCACGCGGTGCCCGAAGCAGAAGCAGTTAGCAAGTGCCGGTCGGCCGACTCCTGAGATTTTTGAAGTCAAATTTCAGATCCGAAGTCTTCAATAAAGCTTAGTACCCCGTTGGGGAAACTTTTTTCTTGCCTCAGACCGATGTCAGAAAAAGTTAATAATTGTATTTCTTGTGGGAAGCAAATACCTCATAAGGACTTCCACTCTTACTGTATTCCATGCCTAGGCCCTGATCACGAAGTCACTAGTTGTCGGTTTTGTGCTAGATTTAATAAATGCACTATAAAAAGACGTTTTGATTTTGCTTTGCACTACTTTGGCCAAAGATTCAATTATACCATGCCGTCGGATCAACCGACGACCTCAATACCGAAAAAACGCAAAGACAAGGATAAAGACAGACATCTGAGGTCCAAAACCGACGACGAAACCTCTTCTAGGCCAATCGCAGGTTCTCAGTGAGGCGCTTTCACAGCCCCTGACACCCGCTACCTCAGAGCCACAGGCCGCTTCCGACTCCCACGTGGAGACAACTATGCCTCTGAAAACTCAAAGTATTGGGCCTATGGAAACTAATCCCTCAGATGGGTCCGGAGCCGCTGAGCAGGCTTCGGCTTCTAAGGGTGTTTTCAGACCTTCACAATTTACCATTAAAACAACAACCACGACAAAGGTACCATTAAAGACAAAGAAACAAGTACAGCATTCTCCTGGATAGTCCTCCATGCCTAAGAAACAGATGCTTAAAATGGCGTAAGACCTCATTACTCTAAACAGGGGTTCCCATCCCCCTCCTGAGAAAAGGCCTAGGCAGGATAACAGACTATGATTCTTCTGATCAGGTTTCCATTTCCTCTGATTCCTCTTCAGACCAGGGATACTCTCTGCCCCCCTATGAGGACTCTGATGCTGAAGAATCTATCCCTTCAGCCTCTTTTCCTGAGGATTATTCTTTTGGGGAAACTTTACATACCATGAGGGAGCAATTCCATTGGGAAAGTCAGGATTACTCAGAATCCAAGAAAAGGCTCAGGGATTTCCTTTTATTGCCTCAGCACAGGCCGCTGGCTATTCCGCCTGTGCTAGACATTGTGGATGATGTGTTCTCTGAATCCAGCTTATCTCCTGATTTTTTGCCCCCTGCTCCAGCCAAGCCAGTCAGGTACTACAGAGTCCCTGACTCTCACAAGTTTCTTTACAAAAAACCTTCTGCTGATCCAGAAACTATTTCCCAGGGTCCAAAAGGGGTTAAGGCTTCCATTGCAAAAAAATCCAGTACCCTCTGAAAGAGATTCCAGAGCTTTGGATAGATGGGGGAAGAAAGTATACACTTCTGCAGCCTTAGCAGTAAGAGCTTTAAATTGCCAGTTTCACATGCTTAAGTACCAACAATATTTAATGGCTCAGTTAAAACAGAAAATGCTTGCAAGCTCAGAAGCTCCTGATTGTAAGGACATGCAGGATTTATTGCATGCAGTTGAACAGGTGGGAAAACGTACTCTGCAATGTGGTTTTGATTCTTTAGAGGCCTCTTATAGAGCCGCAGTTACAGGTTCTGTGATTCGAAGACATGCTTGGTTAAAAGAACAGAGTTTACCTGATCATGTTAAGGCAAAATTATTGTATGCTCTTTTACAACATGATACCTTGTTTGGTGTTAAGGCAGAAGAGGTGTTAAAGAAAATGGCGGATAAAGTTAATCTATGCAAACAGTCAAGGATTTCTTACAGGTACAGCCACCTCGGTTTAGCAGAAATTGGCCAACAAAGAATTGGTCTTTTCCGCTGTCAGACAGGCCACAGAGAGGCAGATACAGACGTCCAAGAGGCAGATCTCAACCCCAAGGCTCAAACAGACAACCACAGTGGGGCACCTCAACCCCAAAAGGAGGTGAGGACAAGTCTCAACCTTACAGGAAATGGTCACAATGACTTTCCCTTTCGTACGCCAAGCACATCCCTTTTGGAAGCCCCCTTAGGGGGAAAACTAGCACTTTTTTCTCAAAACTGGCAAGCAATCACCCAAGACAAATGGGTTCTGAATATTGTGTCTCATGGTTACAGGTTCCACTTTCATACTTTACCAAGGCTAAAAGGAATGCCAGACCTGCCACAAAATCAATGGGCAGAGGCACAAAAACAAATTTCAGCCCTCATGGACATGAGAGCTATCCAAAAAGTACCACAACAGGAACAAGGACAAGGATTTTACTCAAGACTCTTCCTGGTCCCCAGAAAGGACAAGGCCTGGAGGCCCATACTAGACCTTTCAATTCTGAATACTTAGCTGGATATTCCAAAATTCAAAATGTTGACATTACAGCAGCTTCTACCCATGCTGGGCAAGAAGGCTTTGCTTGTTACGCTGGACCTCAGAGGCATACCTGCATGTCCCTATCAGACAAAATTGCAGAAGATACGTCAGATTCAAAGCTGGTACAATGCACTACCAATTCTCTGCACTGCCCTTTGGCTTATCTATTGCGCCCAGGGTCTTCACAAAGTGCCTGACACCAGTAATTGCATTTTGCAGACAAAAAGGAATTCAAATATATCCATACCTGGACGACTGCCTCATTCAAGCAGAGACAAAGGACATTCTTCTACAGCATCTGGCATTTATAAAAAGGTTGCTAATTTCTCTAGGGTACACAGTAAATGAAAGGAAGGCAAAACTAGTGCCCTTGCAACTGATTATATTCCTGGGTGCCAGCTTAAATACAACGGCCCAGATGGCTTACCTCACGCCAGACAAACAAGTTCAACTAACTCAATATTTTCAGTTACTGGCAAAAAGTCCCATCTCCCTGCAAGGAAAATTCTGCAGGCCCTGGGATTCATGGCATCCTGCATTCTACTAATACCATATGCCAGACTGCATAGAAAATTACAATGGTACCTAGAAAGTGTTTGGACTCAACACTCTCACAGTTTAGAAGTAGTAATACCAATGATACCCTGCCTACAACAGGAGTTTCGATGGTGGGCACAGGCATGTCACCTAAACAAGGGTCAGCCTTTTACCCAACCAACAGCCAGGCAAACTCTAACAACAGATGCTTCGGATTGCGCCTGGGGAGCACACTTGGCAGGAAAATGCATTCAGGGCAAGTGGACCACAGATCAGATGCATCTTCACATCAATCAAAAAGAGATGTTGGCTGTTCAAAATGCCCTAACAGCTTTCAAGGACCTTCTGCATCCTGGACAATTCCTACTAAAGACAGACAACACCACAGTAATGTAGTACATAAACAAGCAAGGGGGCACTCATTCTTATCCCCCTATGCAGGCAAGCCATGACCTTGTGGAACACAGCTCTAACGTATCAAGTTCACCTGCAAGCACAATTCCTGCCAGGAAAGAAAAATACTCTGGCAGACGATCTAAGCAGAAATATCATGGACCCTCACGAATGGAAGTTGAATCCACAAATCTTCAGCATGGTAACGCAGAAATGGGGATGCCCAGACATAGATCTTTTTGCCTCCCCACTGAATTGCCAACTACAAAAATTCTGCACAAGGACTTATCACAAACAAGCATGGAAAGTGGACGCTCTCCTGTTCAGCTGGAAAAAACCTAAAAGTTTATGCCTTCCTGTCACTGCCTCTCCTTTCAAAGGTACTCCTAAAAGCCAGACAAGAAAAAACACAGATGATCCTGATTGCAGCAGACTGGCCACGCTAGCACTGGTGTACCCTATCTTAAGGAACTTGGCTCAAGGACCACCATGGATTTTGCCTCAAATTCCACACCTTCTGACTCAACAAAATAATCAGATCCTGCACGGTCAGCTCAAAACCCTAAACCTAGCTGCATGGCAGATACATTAGCCAAACAGGCAACACTTCTCTCTAAAGCTGTTATGGATGTCATTTTGGAGGCCAGGAGGCCTAGCACCAGGAAAGCTTACTCAGAAAAATGGTAGAGATTCTGTGCCTGGAACCAGGCTCAAAACCTTGACCCTCTTGTTCCAAACATTCCTCAGATTTTACAATACTTAACTGAGATGCTGGACAGAGTTCCTATCCTTATCATCAATTAAGATCCACGCCTCTGCCATTTCAGCACATTACAACATGGATCCTCCATTATTCTCTCATCCCTTGCTAAAGCAGTACCTCAGAGGGGCTAAAAACATAAGACCGCCCCGGAGAGCACCAACACCGACTTGGGAACTCAATTTCGTTTTGGAAAAACTGACCCTACCACCTTTTGAGCCAGCCAATACAGCCAATCTAAAATTTTTATCATGGAAAACAGCTCTGCTCCTGGCAGTAACTTCAGCACGAAGAGTCTCAGAACTACAGGCATTAATGGCAGTGGAACCTTTTATAATTTTTCATCAGGGCAGGGTTTCGTTAAGGGCAAACCCTACCTTTATGCCAAAGGTGATATCTAGTGTGGCTCTCAACCAAACCATCCATTTGCCAACTTTTTATCCAAACCCCCAGAATAAGGGGAGAAACTTCTGCATTCTTTGGACATACACAGGCAGCTACACTTCTACTTGGACAAAACAAATGCTTTCAGGAAAACTGAGCAACTGTTTGTAGCATATGCTGCAGGATCACAGGGCAAGGCTATCTCAAAGCAGACTATATCCAAATGGATAGGACACTGTATTCGTTACTGTTACACACAGCATGGAAAATCAGTCCCAAATACCATTAGGCCACATTCCACCAGGGCAACAGCCACTTCAACAGCCTTTCTCAGAGGAGTACCTACCAAGGAAATTTTGGAGGCTGCACCTTGCACACCTTTACCAAGCATTACCACCTGCCTCTTTACTCTAAATCCAGAGCAGGATTTGCCACTGCAGTTCTGCAGGGCCTCATAGCCAATCCTAATTCTTTATAGACCAGCCACCCACCTTTAGCTTTGGGATTCTACCCAAGTGTAATGACTGCAGCAGTGTAACACGATGAACATAGTACAGTTTTGTACCTACCATAAATGTAGATGTTCGAGTGTTCACACTGCTGCAGTCCAGGTTACCCTCCCTCCATCCCCTCTGAACTAGCTGGACTTCTCTATACCTTTCTATCCTATACAACCTTTGTGGTGTATTTGCTTGTAACTGAAGGTATTGTTTTTATTTTATATGTATATTTTTTATTAGCAATATGTATTGCCTACCTATTGGGGGCACCTGACATCTGGGGCAAGAAAAACTGAAGAAAATGGCGTCGGATGCATCTTATATACCCCTGGCGCACTGACGTCAGGGAAGAAGCGACAGCAACCGATGCCGGACCAAGACTTTGGAACTCTGGCCAACTGCGGGACCGCCTGACTGCAGGATAACCCCAAGTGTAATGACTGCAGCAGTGTGAACACTCGAACATCTACATTTATGGTAGGTACAAAACTGTACTTTATTCAGGATATACTTCCCTGAGGTACAGACCAAAACCAGTGGGCTATGGATGATGACTGTAAGCTGGGCTCGGTCATCAATTCCCCAAGTGATGTGGATGTCCTCCAAGAGGGTCTCACCCAAACAAATGACTGGTGATAGAAATGTGGCCTCAAGCTGAATGCCAAAAAATGCATCATCATCTCCTTTCTGAAGAGTGACGTCCCCACATATTATCACATTAATAACATCCTAAGTACACAATCAGTAGTGAGGGACTTGGGCACAAAGGTGGATAGCAACCTAACTTTTGACCACCATGTTGCTTCCATTGTATGGAAAGCTTTCTACATGGCTCACCTCATAAGTAAGGGTATCTCATCCAGGGAAAAAGAGGTCATAACATCTCTGTATTCTTCCCTTGTAAGGCCAATTATTGAGTACAGCACCCCCTTCGGCATGTACCTCACAAAGCACATGCAGCAGCTGGCGAGACAACAGAGGTTCCTCACCAGAAGAATCCAGGGCCTCAAACATCTACCCTACACAGACAGGCTAAAAGTCCTGTACCTCTACTCAGTTTCATACAGACTCCTCAGAGGTGACCTCTGTCAGGCATGCAAAGCAATCTCAGACCCCACCTTGATGGGACTGCTGCATATCCACAAGTCAAGCTCCACTTGCGTAACCTGTACATGTGACCTCAGCCTGGTCTGTGATATCAATAGGACTTGTTGGCAGGACAGGTTTGTGTCCCTGAGACTCCCTCATCTGTGGAATAGACT
The DNA here is from genome assembly GCF_019279795.1 of Protopterus annectens. Taxonomy (NCBI): domain Eukaryota; kingdom Metazoa; phylum Chordata; order Ceratodontiformes; family Protopteridae; genus Protopterus; species Protopterus annectens. Next base: position 1,002,404,534 of record NC_056746.1, on the reverse strand, counting down.
CCCTCTCCACGTCAAGCAGAGTACCTCATTATCCTTTTTTAAGCACAAACTGGACAAATGGATGGGAAACAGAAAATACACCCCTGGGGATTCCACATATGTCCCTGCTGGACAGGGGCTTTGGGTGCTGACTTGTCTAAACATGGGATAAAGTTTTTGCTAGGCTTATAAGGGCCTCAGGGTCAATAGCCTAGAAGCCTCTTGTGGTCCTATGAGAAAAGCAGGGAGAAAAAAAGCATTCAGGCATCTTGAACTCTCTGCCCATTTTAATGCCACCCATCATAAGGCAACATCATCCCTGATGATTGTGGTGTGTGTTGAGGGGACTACTTGAAAAGGCTAGCTTTGGCCAGGTTGGTGAGGAGCATATACCAGTGAAGGTGCCTCTTACATGACCCTGAAGGTTAACTTTGGTAAAACATTAGATTTGATATCTGAGACCATGGGACCCTTAAATTCCATTGATGCACCCTTGTGTAGTTTAGCATAGAGTACCATCAGGATGGGTGCTGCAATGAGACATAGACAGGTTCATAGGTAATTACTAGGCTATTGATTTGTGTGGATCTTAATAAGCCTGGCCTTACATTTTCCTGTTGTAGTTTTTTACCTCTTATATTTTGTGTACGAGTAACCCTGAGAAAGGCAAAACAAGGTTATGTGGGGGCATTTATTTGTTGCCCCTTTCCATGAGGGACAGGGATGATAAACTGAAGAGTGAATTTACAGTTTCCCATCTAGTTATCCAAATTATAATTCATCAACGAAAAAGAAGTACTTTGCTTTGTGGAGTGGAAGCCAGTTCCATGGAAGCAATATTTTCTATGGTACATACCTATCCCTTCAACATATGTCCTCTTTATGTACCAAAAGAGGCTGAAATTTCATAATTTGGGTGTTTATGCTAGTATTGGACTTGTGAATGTGTAATAGACTTGGAAGGATAGGGTCTGTTGAGGCTCTTTAGGCAAGGCAGAGGTCACCTGTTAGTAGCCCCTATGATACCTAGAAGAGAGGAAAAAGCTTTGTGATAGTCTGCATAGTTTTTATAACTTAGACCCATGACATATATTTTTGTTTTACTGAGACAGTAGTTGTGACAGGTGTTTGGACAGGTACATACCAGAAGGGGTATTACATTTTGTGATTGGCCTAATGAAGGCTGAGTACAGTGGAATGATCATATCCTTGGACCTGTATACCATACCTTTAGATATAAGCTGTGCAATGAAAAAGGGCTTCCTTACAGTAGTGGATACACGATGATTAAAGGACAGCTCATTGTGGACGTAGGTTCTGAGATCCTTGACTAGTGGTATCAACTTTTAGGAGTATTTTATCAATGTAATAGTTAAAAGAGAAGCCATTCTTGTTGAATGATACTGTTTTACATTTCTCAGCATTTAGTTTGTCCATGGTTTTTATACCAGATATTTGAGAAAGATGCTCTGGGAGGATCTTTGTATCCTCTGGTGAGTTTTTGATAGCACCATGTTTACAGTCATAAACCCTTAACGATTGCTTTAACCTTAGACAGGTAAATGCCAAAGAGTAATGGCCCAAGGACTGAATCCTGGGTTACACCACTAGTGATAGGTGTTTTGGAGGAGGTAGAGCCACCCACCTTAATTGCCTGGGTTCCATTTGTGAGCCAGTTTGCTATCCAACAAGATACATAGGGATTTTGATTCAGCTAGGAGCATTTATCAATGCTGTCCAAATGTAGGATGTTGTTGAACACCTTTACAAGGTCTAGAAATATGCTATGTGTACTAACTTGCCTTCATCCATTTCTTCAGTAACCTTATCAAAGAAGTCAACCAGGGGAAGGAGGCAGGATCTGCCCTTGACAAATCCAAACTGGTTTAGTTACCTATGTCCTTATTTATTAATTCCATATTGATCCTTTCTATAGCCATACAGATGTGGCTGGTCAGGCTTATAGGTCTGTAATTACCCAAATTCGTTTACACCCCAACATTGTGCAAAGGGTTGACTGTTGCTGTCCTCCATGCATTCACTGCAAAGCCTTTTTTGGACACTGATATCGAATAGCCTCTGTTAGGGGTCTAACAGATCTTGTTTCAAGCACCTGATATGTTGTCTGGACAAAGGGAAGTAGCATTCTTGGCCTTTTTGAAAGTGTCTTGAGGACTTGTTCTTTGGAGAACTGAGTGGGGAGGTATAATTGCTGGGATGTTGTCTGTGAGTACAGGGGTAGTAAACTTTGAGCTAAATTTGTCCATTAGTAGATTGGCTGTGTCCTCTGGGTTGGAGTATGTAATATTATTTGCTGTTAGTTCTGTGCAGTGTTTCTCATTGTTTCTGAAGTTTGTGACATAGTTAAAGAATGATTGGTGATCATCTTTTGCCTGAGTGGCTCTTTTTACCCCTTATCTGCTTTTATCAAGAGCATTATTAGCATCTTGAGCATTAAATTTAATTTAGAGTGCAGTGAATTTTATTCTTTTAATACAGACCCTGTTTGTATTTGGGTTCCACTCTACGGGTTTATTCTCATTTAGCATTGTTTTTATTTTGGAGGGGACAGATGCGTCTATGCAGCTATTTACATGTGCACAGTATTTGTCAGTAAATATTCTGCATAAATAGTGGGGTCATCAGGTTGGAAGCAGCCTTTGTGTTTAGTTAGGTCATCACTCTGTTTTAGCAGATTAGCCTTAGCATAATCCCTGAATACCAAGGTATTGGAAGATGCTTCTGATTTCCTTCTTATGGTGTATGTGACTGATTCGTGGTCTGATTTGACTAAGGAAGAAGTGATAATTGGTGGGGAGCAAAGCTGTCCCTTATTGTTAAGGAAAAAGTCCAGGATTTTATTGCTTCTTTTTGGAGTGTAGACTAAATGGCCCAGAGAGTTTATATTGATGAAGTCCAATAAACCAAAAACAAAAGAAGAGAATAGTGCCAAATAACCACCACTAACCAATAAAACCAAAAGTCAGCACTATAAAGGGAAGGAATCACTCTGTGACTTTGGCTGACTTTTGGTTCTATTGATGAAGTCCATAAATTTCTGGACATACATGTTTGAGGATGCATAAGCCTTCCAGTTGATGGGATAGTTGAAATCTCCTTGAAGAATTATGTTTGGCTTATTGCATACTAGTTAGGAAGGAGGTACGGGTGAGGGAGTGAATAAGGAAGATCTTATAGTTAACTATGATATGATAAGAGAGTCTGTTAATAGTATGCTGGATGTGAAAGAGTTCCAGATCATTATTATCTTTTTCTGACAAGACTGGAGGTGAAGTGTTTAAGAATATGGAGGCATCACCACCTATGATGCCTTCATGTGATGCAGTGAGTCTGAACATGTGGCACTCATTGAAACCCCATGCTGATGGAGTACTTTTATTCATCTTTAACCAGGTCTCTTGGAAGATGCATATATTGGTTTTCCAGGGAAAGGAGTGCTTGTAGGGGTAGAGGTTTTTGTTTAGGCTCCTAGCATTGTGCAGCAATACCTTTGTGTTATCTGCATTCTACCTTATTATGTTGTAAGCCTGACCTTGCCTAAAAACATACTGTGGGGGTGTAAAAATGAGTTTGCCAATATATAAAAGCCTTGGAGGAGTAGGTTGAGGCCATTCCTGACAAAGTAATAAGAACTATCTACCATCTTCTCCCAGGCTGATGTGTATTGTATCCCCTTTGAATGACAGCACAAGGTAAGATCATTTTTAAGTCAATAGTTTTCTGTTTGTATTGCTGCATCGTTCTTGGTGATGGCATAATGCTGCTTAAAGGTGGGTTCATACCTGCCTCAGTCGCATATTCTAAGAACTCCATCACATCTTTCTTCCTACAGTCCAGGGAGGTACTTCTCAAGTCATTTGCACCCACGTGCCTTATGACTGCGTCATATGTGTACTTGTGGTGCAGGGACTTGAGTGCATGCATAATATAGCAAATCCTGCCACCTGATAAGTAAATGACTGGTGAAGAGTGTATTGGTATATCTCACTATGGAGTCATCTATGACTAGGATATTGGACTGTGTGGAGGTTTACCTCGTGGGCTTTTAAATTGAATAAATGTGATTCTTACTTGCATGTTTCAGGGTTGGTGCTGCCTGTGTTGTGTGACATTGCTGAGGGAACATGATGTTCTTCGTCCCCCATTGCTGCAGTCCTTACTATTGGGTGTAGTCCGCTGTCCAGTCGGCCCGAATACCAGAGTATATGGCTGACGTCGGTCAGGGCGCATTAGACTGACGTCAGTACGTCAGGGTACTAATGCGCATGACCGACGTCATATCCTCAGTCTTTTTTGCCGCATGGTCCGATGCAGAAGCAGTTTTGCGAGTGCAGGTTGGCGTTCTGAAATATTTCTGAAACCGGAGTTTCAGACCGAAGCAGAGTTGGCTAAGTACCCCGTTGGGGAACATTTTTGTTTTTTCTTGCCTCAGTATTTAACCGGATGTCAGAAAAAGTGAATAACTGTATTTCTTGTGGGAAACAGATACCTCATAGGGATTACCATACCTTGTGTATACCTTGTTTAGGGCCTGAGCACGACGTTGTTGGTTGCCGCTCTTGTGCTAGGTTTAACAAACGCACTATTAAGAGGAGGTTAGACTGTGCCAGGTTAGTGTTTGGGAAGCGTTGCAATTATAAAATGCCGTTGGATGCTCCGACGCCCGCTCAAGAAGCGCAAGGACAAAACAGCGAAGCCTAGGGTTGATGAACCGGCAGTCCCGGACGCCGGTTCTTTAGAAGGCTCTGTGGAGCCAGAGGTTTTGCCAGGAGTTTCCATGGAGTCTCAGGCAGAAACTTTACTGTTACAGGATGTGCCTTCTCAGGAGGTAGGCCAGGCTGAGGGGGCTTCTCAGGTGACTGTTCTTCCTTCTCTTCCCAAGGTAGTTAGAGCCTCTCCTTCTGTTGCCAAAACTTCTTTGAGAGGTAGGCCAAGTTCAGCTTCAGTGGGGCTTCTCCTAGCATTTGGGTTCTGTTGCTAAGAAGCATATGCTTAAAATGGCAGAAGATTTGATTACTATAATTAGAGGTGCTATGGCCCCTCCTGATAAGAGGCCTAGGGTGGAACCGGAGTTTGATAGTTTTGAACAGTGTTCAGAGGCTTCTGAGTCTTCTGTGGAAGATTTGCAGGAGTATCCTCCTTGTTCTGATTCTGATGTGGATGATTCCACTCCTACAGCTTCTCCTCCTGAGGATTTCTCATTTTCAGAGACTCTGCATTCCATGAGGGAGCACTTTAAATGGGAAGGCCTGGATTACTCTGATTCCAGGAAAAGGCTTAGGGAATTCTTGTTTTTACCCCAGCATAGGCCCTTAGCTATACCTCCTGTGTTGAATGTGGTGGAGGATGTTTTTGCAGAGGCTTCCCTGAACCCTGACTCTTTGCCTCCTGCTCCTGTTAAACCTGACAGGTATTATAGGGTGCTCGAAGCTCATAAGTATTTGTTTAAGAGTCCTAGGGCGGATCCAGAAACTGTTTCTCAGGGGCCTAAAGGTGTTAAGGCCTCTGTGGTTAAAAATCCTGTTCCCACTGATAAAGAGGCAAGGGCTTTGGATAGGTGGGGAAAGAAAGTATATACTTCTTCCACTCTAGCCATGAGAGCGTTGAATTGTCAGTTTCACATGCTAAAATATCAAAATTATCTCCTTTCTCAATTGAAATCTAAGGTGGATGCTTTGGCGGAAGGTATTGAGTGTAAAGAGTTGCTGGATTTGGTTCATGTGTCTGAACAAGTGGGTAAGCATTCTTTGCAATGTGGTTTTGATGCTGTACAGGCCTCCTCGAGGGTGGCTGCCACTAGTTCTGTTCTTCGCAGGCATGCCTGGTTGAGGGATCAGAATTTAGCTGAGCATGTTAAGACAAGGATTTTGGATGCTCCTTTACAGTCTGATGTGTTGTTTGGTTCGCCTGTGGAAGCAGTTTTAAAGAAAATGGAGGACAAAGCTAAGTCTATGCAAACTGTTAAAGATTTTTTGCAGGTGCAGCCACCGAAGTTTAGTAGAAATTGGCCTGCTAAGGGGTGGACATATCCTGCTTATGATTCCCAGTCTAGGGGTAGGTCTAGGCGTGGTAGGGGCAGGGCTCAAGGTTCTTTTAGGCCTAGAACAGGGAGTTCACCTGCTCAGACTTCTGGTGAGGGCAGGGGTCAGTCCTTTCGTAAACAGACCCAATGACCTGCCTTTTCAGCTGCCAGTCGATTCTCGTCTGGCAGCTCCTTTGGGAGGAAGACTGTCTCTTTTCAAAGAAAATTGGGATTTAATTACTCAAGACAGATGGGTGTTGGATATCATTCACCACGGTTACAGGTTTTATTTCCACACAATGCCCCCTTTCAAAGGCATGCCAGACGTTCCTCCTCCACAAAGAAAAGAGGCTCACAAGCAAGTTTCTCAGTTACTCCAGATGGGGGCCATTCAGCCAGTCCCTGTATCAGAAAGGGGCCTAGGATTTTATTCTCGCCTGTTCCTAGTACCAAAGAAGGGGAACACGTGGAGACCAATTTTGGATTTATCTATCCTCAACACTTATCTGGACATTCCCAAGTTCAAGATGTTGACGTTACAACAGCTTTTACCTCTGCTGGGCAAAGATCACTGGATGGTAACTTTAGATCTCAAGGAAGCTTACCTTCATGTGCCTATAAGGCTAAGTTGCAGGAAGTATCTGCGGTTTCGAGCTGGAAATTCTCATTATCAGTTCTCTGCATTGCCCTTTGGCTTATCTACTGCCCAGAGTATTCACAAAGGTTCTGGCTCCAGTGATAGCTTACTTCAGGCTACAAGGAATTCAAATCTATCCTTACTTGGGCGACTGCCTGATTCTGGCTCAAGAAAAGGAAGACCTTCTACAGCATCTGGAATATGTTATAGCAGTGCTAAGATGCCTAGGGTATTCTGTGAACGAAATAAAGTCCAGTCTAGTACCCTCTCAAGACATGTGCTTTCTGGGTGTGAGACTGAATACAGCAGCCCAGATGGCCTTTTAACCCCGGACAAACAAAAGAGTCTATCACTTTACTTCCATCAACTATCTCATCAGTCCGTGCTGACTGCAAGGACAGTCCTTCAAGCATTAGGGTTCATGGCATCTTGTATTCTGGTGCTTCCCAATGCCAAACTGCATATGAGGAAGCTACAATGGTATCTCAAAATGTATGGACACAGCACTGCCAGGATTTGGACACTGTCATTCAAATAATACCTTGCCTTCAAAAGAATTTTTGTGGTGGGCTCAGGAATGTCACCTAAACAAGGGACTCTCTGTGACCCGGCCAGAGGCGAGTCAGATTTTAACGACAGATGCCTCGGACATTGCTTGGGAGCTCATCTAAATGGAAAGTGGATACAAGACAAGTGGCCTGCCAGACTACAGCATCTACATATCAACATGAAGGAGATGTTAGCAGTCCAGTTTGCATTAATGGCTTTCAAGGAGTTACTTCTTCCAGGGCAGGTGTTGATTCTAACAGACAACACAACTGTCATGTGGTACATCAACAAGCAAGGGAACACATTCTTATCCTCTATGCAGGCAAGCAATGATTTTATGGGAGACTGCGCTAAGCTTGCAACTAACTCTTCAGGCAAGGTTTCTGCCAGGAGCACAGAACTCCTTAGCAGATGTGTTAAGCAGGCAAATCATGGATCCCCACGAGTGGAAACTGGATCTTCATGTATTTCAGAAATTGACAGTGTCATGGGGAACTCCAGACATAGATCTGTTCGCTTCTCCACTAAACCACCAGCTGCCAAAGTATTGCACAAAGGGGTTTCATCACACAGCTTGGAAAGTGGATGCTCTGTCTTTCAGTTGGAAAAACCTTCATGTGTATGCCTTTCCACCTCTGCCTCTTCTTCCAAAGGTACTATTAAAGGTCAGACAAGACAGGCCAAGGATGATTTTGATAGCTCCAGATTGGCCTCGGCAACACTGGTACCCACTACTACGGAGTCTGGTAAAGAAGCCTCCATGGCCTTTACCTCTGATTCCTCATCTGTTATCTCAGAAGGACGGTCATCTGCTCAATGTCAAGCTTCACTCTCTTCATCTAACAGCCTGGCATATTCTGTGTTGAAACACAACAGGTCTCAACTTCCTCAACAAGTTTTAAATGTGATTATGGAAGCTAGAAGACCTAGTACAAGGAAAGTGTCGAGAAAAATGGAAGAGATTTTATTTTGGAGTACAGCGAAGAATTTGGAGATTTCTGAGCCTAATTTGAGTGTGGCTCTTCAATATCTTACTGAGTTATTGGACAAAGGTTTGTCCTTCTCTTCCATTAAGATTCATGCTGCAGCAATTTCAGCTCACTATGATTGTGACCCACCTTTGTTTTCGCATCCTTTGTTCAAGCAGTTTCTTAGAGGGGCAAAGAATATAAGACCCCACGTAGAGCTCCTACTCCTGCTTGGGATCTCAATTTTGTGTTGGAAAAACTTACTCTACAACCTTTTGAGCCTGGCTACTGCTGAATTGAAATACTTGTCATGGAAGACTGCTTTTCTGTTGGCTATTACTTCTGCAAGAAGGGTGTCTGAGTTGCAGGCCCTTATGGCAGTAGAGCCCTTTTGATTTTCCATAAGGATAGGGTATCATTACGTACTAATCCTTCCTTTATGCCTAAGGTGGTTTCTAGTGTGGCTTTAAACCAAACTATTCATTTGCCTACTTTTATGCAGACCCCAAAATAAAGGGGAAAGATTTTGCACACTTTAGATGTACACAGGCAATTGCGTTATTATTTAAGCAGGACTAAGGATTTTAGGCAGTCTCAGCAGTTGTTTGTTTCTTTTGCTTTGAGTTCACAGGGCAAGCCTGTGTCAAAACAAACTATTTCTAGGTGGATTGGCTCTTGCATTGCATTTGTTATTCCCATCATGGCAAGGAGATTCCAGCTGGGATTAGGCCTCATTCCACTAGGGCTACTGCCAGTTCAACAGCATTTCTAGGAGGGGTGGCAACTAAGGATATTTTGGAAGCAGCTACTTGGAGTTCAGTGCATACTTTCTCTAAGCATTATCACCTTCCTATCTACTCTAAGTCTAGGGCTGGTTTTGCCACAGCTGTTTTGCAAGGCATGTTGTCTGCTCCTGCTTCTTTATGATTTGCCAGCCTCCCTTACCTCTGCTTTGGGATTCTACCCAATAGTAAGGACTGCAGCAATGGGGCGAAGAACATAGTACAGTTTTGTACCTACCATAAATGTAGATGTTCGAGGATCCCCATTGCTGCAGTCCAATTTACCCTCCCTCCTTCCCTCTATGTTTAGGGGTGGTTGTGTAGGTGAGGTTACATGCTGATATTCTTGTATATATTGTACATATTTTTGGTGCAGGTATTTTGGGCCTTGTCTTTTTAGGGTCTTCTGACATCTGGGGCAAGAAAAGACTGAGGATATGACGTCGGTCATGCGCATTAGTACCCTGACGTACTGACGTCAGTCTAATGCGCCCTGACCGACGTCAGCCATATACTCTGGTATTCGGGCCGACTGGACAGCGGACTACACCCAATAGTAAGGACTGCAGCAATGGGGATCCTCGAACATCTACATTTATGGTAGGTACAAAACTGTACTTTTCTTAGGTTACATTCAGGAGGCCTTTGCCATTCAAGTAGGTATTTTAAGACAGGCAGCATATGTAGGTCTATGTGATTGAGCTGAGCTATGAGTGGTTGGTTTAATGTGGTGTTGACAACCTCTGACTTGTAGTGGATTTGTGTTTGAGCTTTGCTTCAAGTAACATTATACATCTTCATCTGATAAGTTGAGAGCCATACAAAGGGAAGACTTTGAGGTTAGCAGTTGTGTCCTCTCCCCTGGCAGACGTGCCTTACAAAGTAATGAGCCCATGTTTCAGCCAATACGGGGAGGGGTTCAGCTGTCACTTTAGAACGTTCATGGTAATACCGAGTGAGTGGACTATTTCAGCCAGAGGCTCTGGTGCTGCAGGCAGGACCTGAACCATAGGAGCAGCTAGGTGCCATTCATCTAAATATGGGAAACTGTATCTTCCTGAAACTCCTGGTGGACCTCCACTGCAGGCACACATTTAGTAAACACTTTGAGAACTGAAACAAATCTGAATGGAAGACCCTGGAACTGCTAATGACTGACTCCTTCTCAGGAGCAAGTGATATTTGCTGGATTCTTTTAAAATCCTGATCTGGAAGTACGTGTTTTGTTTCATAGGTCCAAAGAGCACTTCCAGTCTTCTGATGTGCAAAGAAGGACTGACTGCACTGTGACCATCCAAAAGGTTCTATTGGGAATGAGAGACATTTTAGAAGTATTCAGCTTGGTCCTTTGTCTTTTTAGTACTAAAAATAATCTTGAATAAAATGTTAACCATTTCTGGTCTGGTGGGCCCTCTTGGGTGGCTGTTTTTGGAGACGGTTGAGAATCTCCATTCTTGCTTGGTGCTTTCTGGGGGTAGGACACTAAGTAAAGGAAGAATTAGTGAGACTGGTCATGTTATGAAAAGCATTTTTTTTAACTTCTGGTTATGAATGTCCTGATCCATCTGTTTACTTTGAATTTACAAGCAGGCAGGTGGAGAGACAGACTGTCCTTGAAGTCCACGACTGCCACCAGAGAGGGATAGTTCAGTAAGGCCTCATGACTAGCCACCTGTAGGTGGTCTGTGGCACCCTGAAGACTACCAGGATTATTTGCCTTTGAATCCATGAGAAGTTTAAAATTTATACTAAATAAACACTTCATGCAGTCTAGCACAATTATTTAAAATAAATAAAATATTCAGTCACCTCAACAAGAGTATCTTCAAGTAGTTTCTGCTTTTGAAAAATCCTTCTTTTTTTTTTTTAAGTTAAAGCTGCCAGATTTTGTAATGGTGGAAACTCCTTGTATGCACTTGGAGATAAGTGTAATTTTTTATGTTAATGCAGCATGCTGGACTGGATAAAGTTGTTTATCTTTGATAGATAAACCATTGTATATAAACATTCATGACTACTGTGGTCCTTGAATGTCCTTTCTGACTGCTGCTGCTTTCACTGTGGGCTGTGCATGACCATATCTAGAGGCGTCTTCTCTGTGTCCTAGAAAGGGAGCACTGAGGCAGTTGAAACTTCACATCTACAATGGTAAGGATTTTTTCTTTCTCCTCCTCCATTTTTCTCATGATATACCTTGACTTCTCAGCCAGATATGCAGGGACCTTGTAATTGAGTATCTGAGAAGGTTGGCTTGATGTCCTCTGCAAAATCTGTTAAACAGAATCATGTGCCTGAGCATAACTGTCTCTACTCCCACAGCTTTGGTCAAACCACGATGTGGTACAGAAAGTGCATCATGAACTTGATCGTGGTAAATGTAGAGGGGTGCATATACCTGTTTTTTTTAGCCTGCCCATCAGCCTGAATTCCTTGCCTTGGGGGTGGATGAGAAAGCCTACTCTCTTGGTGGCAGAAGTCAGCCTTCTTAACAACAGTGACCAGAATGTCAGATATGTCCCATGTTCTCTTGGTGGCATCTTTCATTTGGTCCACCAGTGTAAGGGCATCATTTTAGATGATTACTGGGTAGACCTTTTGGCCATCTGCAGCCTCTTATGCAGAGAAGATACTAGGTCAGTGGGCATCTCCCTTGATTGTAGTAGTGGAGATTCAGAGAAGTCATCAGTCGTCCTTGACATCATCTACTGTCAAACCTCGACACGGCTATTAATAGGATGTGCTGGAGGGATAGATTCATCACCCAAAGACTCCCTATGCTGTGGAACAAAATCCCGGTACATGTGAGGCAGAGCACCTCGCTGGCCTTGTTCAAGAGAAACCTTGACCAATGGATGGGAGATCGCAGATATACCCCAGGGATTACCTCAGTGTCACTGCTCGACAGAGGCACAGCAAAATAATGGGTATAGTTCCCCATACTAAAGGGGTGGCGTAAGCCACAAAACGATGGGCTAGGCTTGTAAATGCCCTCGGGCAGATAGCCTAGTATAAACCTATGAACCTATGAACCTATACACTCCAGTTGCTTCCTATTACATGATTCCTTCCTGGGCTGCCTAGAAGAGGGAAAATCGGGAGAAGTCTAACAGATGCCATAGAGCAGATGTACAGGGGCCTGCTGAAGGACCGAGGTGTCTCAAACCTACCGTGTAACAGTCTGCAGGGTCATGGTCTCTGGTGGAGGCTATTCTTGCTTTAAAGGTGATGCCAACATCGAGAGCTGGTGTGATATAGATAAGAACTATTACAAGAAACCTTAATGTATTGACATTGATACTGACATTGAGAGCTGACATCACCAAAATGTTGAGACCAAGTATGTCAGGCCTAAGCTTGACAGAGAAGGGATCATCATTGACATCAATGCTCAGATCCCAGCTCTTTGCATCAGCAGCAATGGTGCTGATACCTTAAGTATTGAGGTAACAATGTCAGTAACATGACCACTGATTTATATCATTCTTATCAAGTTAATAATGATACTATGGAGGTCAGCATCAAAAACAAGTGGTGTCACTGAGGAAATTTGACGTGTTCTAAGAATGTAGGGTGAAGCAAAAATGCCATAGAATCCTTCGAGTGCTAGAGCGAGGGACTTGGCATCTGAGTGCCTCACCTGAGTCATCAGAAGAGTCCCTGGCAGCCTGTCATAATCTTTGCAAGTGGGGCAGAGGAGGAGTGAACTCTGGATGTAAGAAACTTCAGCACTTACTGAACAGGGTAAACATGTCTGTTTTACTTGGATTCAGAAACAGAAGTCTTACCAAATGAACTAAGGGGGGCAAATTACTTCACTTCACTGGAAATATCTGACGTCATTACACAAATCTTGTGCTAATTCTTTTATTGTTTTTTTGAAGAGTAGGCACAGTGGTGCAGCAGGTAGTGTTGTCTCCTTACAGCAACAGGTTCTCTAGTTCAATTCTTGGCTGGGATACCTTCTTTGTGGAGTCTGCATATGCTCACTGTGTTTGTGTGGGTTTCATCTGGGTGCTCCATTTTCCTTCCACATCCCAAAGACCTGCAGAAGGTGGACTGGACACTAAATTTTCCATAGGTGTGAGTGTTAATGTGTGTGTGTGTGTGTGTGTGTGTGTGTGTGTGTGTGTGTGTGTGTGTGTGTGGTATGGAAAATAACTGTAGCAGGGCTAGCCCCCTGGAGGTGTGAACCTTAGTGATGATTGTCAGTGTTGACGTGACACCCCCTACTCCATGTGGAAAAATGGGAAACGTGGTTGTATATGGATGGATGGAAAAGTAGATACTACTGTTGACATGGCTAGAAGATTTATATTTGAAAATATTACTAGGTTTGCCTAGTTTTAAGATGGAATAGTGAACCTAGTGTTGGAGCAGAAGTCTGCAGTTTTGAAGAAACAGGGAAAAGTAAAAGTAAAATCTTCATAGGAATCTTTGAAAGAGATTATTCAGGTAAATGTTATCTTAAATGCTGTTTAATGTAGGCTTAGAATTTTTCCTAGATACTTTTTGTCTTCCGCATGTCTACCATCCATCAAATCCCCCCAAGTCGAAATTTGTCCATTCACAATAATAGTACATTAGACTACTTTTTACCCCCCATGCCTACCATCCATCAAACCTCCCCAGTCAGACTTTGTCCATCCATAATAATGAGATAGTACGATACTTTTTGTCCCCCATGGCTACCATCAATCAAACCTCTTCCAATTTAACTTTTTCCATTCACAGTAATGGCATATTAGGCTACTTTTTGCCACCATGCCTACTATCTATCAAACCTTCCACAAACTGACTTTTTTCATTCACAATAATGGCATGTTAAGACATAACCCCACTCATCTGGAATGGGTTGATAGACCTGTACCACCATGGAGACCACAATACTCTGCTGTATACGAGTTCATACTCGCATACACTCACATTGAGAGCTACTTTTGACGTAGCCTGGTGGCCAGATGCTTCTTCTTGTGCTGTATCTTGCTTACTTGCCTGTTCTCTGTGATATTGGACAATCTCAGTACACATCTGTCCTTCCCAGATAAGTACTTCGATCCTTCTCATACCAACTCGAAGAGATGCCTGAGCCCCTAATTGAACTCTGGTGAGGTGGATTGTGCCATATTCATGGTTTTATCCCTTGATGCGAGAGGAGTTCACTATTAGGTTTAGAAAATTTTCATCAGATAGGATATTTGTGGGTGTTATGCTGTTCTGCTGATCAATTCAGATAAACACAGCGCACCTCTTGGTAAGGCTGAGCACACTCGTAAAACAAATTGTGTATTTTTTAAAGGAAAAATGGTGGGCAAACTCCCAATGGGAGAAAAAAGATAGGAACAAAAATGTATCAGTTAGAGAAAAGATTCTCTGAAGTCCAGAGGAGAGAAGATGCTTATGAATGAGCCCAAAAAGTTCTTTCTCTCTCTCACTTTTATGTATGTATTTTTTAACAGTACATCTCTAGTGGTGAACGGAGAGGGTACCTGGGCCCAAGTGAGCATACTCTAAGAAAATCTCAGAAACAATGGAGAAAACTCCCACAGTTATTGATTGCAATGGTAATAAAAGACATGCCACCTGAAATTCTTTTACTCATGAAATGCAAGAAAAAAAATAAAGGCTGCCTGGTATTTTTTCTTAATCAAACTGTAAATGTAGCAGTGAATATCCTTTCTTTTTACAAAACATATTTATTAAAGCTTCACGTTTTAAGTTACAACATGAGTTTGCATACATTAATAAGAAATAAACACTGTAATAACAGTTTCCATTATAAGTGTGCGGTAATAAAAATGTGTGTGTTCCTTTTAACATTTTTTATTCATTTACTCCAACATTACAAACACTGCTAAATTTTTGTCTTCTTTAAAACCTCAATCTTCCTCCTCCTGAACATTGTTCTGCATGTAGTTTACCCACAAATTCCATTTATTTTTTGAAATTGTTTCCTTACCTTTAAGATTCCTCCTCCAGTTGCCTCATTTTCAATATTCAAAACTCCCATTAAGGTTGGTTTAGATTCTGATTTTCGTTTTTTTGTAGCCAATAGTAAATGAACTTAACTAAGGCCTTACTATGTCTAGACATTTCAGATCCTATATCCCAGCTGAAAAAATCATTTCTTTAGTTACTTCCTTTAGTTCCCCTGAAATTTTCTGACAAAAGTACTCTGCAGAGGAACTTTTCAAATCCACAAACTCATTATATTCCCAAAATATCTTCCCAATTTCCTCACTCATTCCTATCACATCTCCCACATTTGCTGTCTATGTGGGGTGTAGAAATACCTTTGCAAAAACTTCCATGCAAAAATCCCAAACCTTCTAGACTTTGCTACATACTTGAGTGGCTTATAGATTTTTTCCATTATTCGTTTCTAATTTTCCTTTCTATTCTAATTTCCTGTGATTGATGCTTATAGTTATTATACAATATATTTGTTCTACTAATTATCTCCTTTTCACAACATATTTTCTTCTATTCTGTTCTAGATTCAGCTAAAAAAACCCACAAGTGCTAGTTTTTCAAACATCACTCCCCTATCCCTTTCACTTTGCATATGCCCTGCTGTAAATCCATGGTAAGAAATTCAGTCTGTAACCTGCAGTTCACAACCTTGCTTTGCCTTATTCCACTGTACTACATTTCCAGCTCAGGTTATCTACTCTAAATAAACTGGTTGCTTTGGTAAATTACCCCAGTAAATTCCAGCCTTGTCTTGCTTATTGTCTATACCCTGCATGGAGACATTTCTATTTGCAAAATCTCCTTTCTCCATTCTTACACTGGCTTAGTTTTAGAGTACTTGTTGCTAGTATGCTAATTTGGTTATTACTATTTTCCTCAAGAACTTGCTTTCAAAATCCTAGTCCCTGTTTATTTTTCAAGCCCCCCCCCAATTTCATCATCATTCTTTTCCACTTTGATTTATATAATTCTGCTTGCGTTATGAATATAATAAACCTTAATTGTGTAGCTTTAAAATACCCCCTCAAATCTGGCAGTCCTAAATCTCCTCATCCCAAGGGGAGTCAACTTATGTACATAACGTTTGGCCCTCTTCCCTCCCAAATAATTTCTTTCTACTTTTTAAAACTTGTCATCCACAGCTTCTCCACTGGTTGATAAAAATAGACTTGGCCTATATATAATGCTAAATGAATTAAAAACATTTTCACAGATCCGTAATAAAGCTATGGGTTTCTTAATTTTTGCATTATTTTCCATTTAGTCTTTTCACACATATCTCCAGCTACCATTACAGAATGATTTTTTAGGTTCATAGGTAGGTACTAGGCTATCTGCCCAAATCCATATACCTAAATACTTATTCTTGTCATTGTCCCATGTATTGACATTGCTCAACCATTTTCATGCAAGGATACACATTTCACTGCTGTAACTTTTGTTTTACCTATTTATTTTATACCCACCAAAACATTGTTTTCAATGTGTTCCACAGCATCATAATGTCCTTTCCTGGATTTATCATTTGCAAATTATTATGATCTCCAAGTTTTCATGATTAACACAGTCCGCCATATTTTTGAATTTGTGAATTCCTTACTTTCTTTGCTAACGGATACAAATGTAAAGCAAATAATAGAGAGTAAAGAGGACATTATCTTGTTCCTCAGTTGAAAGACAACTTGTCATACAGGAACCCTTACACCTTAATTCTTGCCCCTGACTCCTCATATATCCTCTTTATTAACTGTATTATTTTATCTGGGAATGCAAATGCTTCCATTATCATATTCTAAAAATCCCAGCTAACTCTGTCATATGCTTTCTGTGCCTCAAGACTCACCAACAGTAGTGGTATTTTCTTATATGCAAATTCCCTCTGGATCATCATTGTTCTGTCAATGTTTTTAACTGTTTTTCTCCCCTCCACAAAGACCACATTGATGTACATCTGTTAATTTTGATAACATTTTGGCATTCTGTTACCTTTTGTAGATATAATCACTGTATAGTCATGGTTTAAATTGAAATGGGTCTATATGAAGCCAGATATAAAAGATCTTTACCCTTTTTGGCCACCACTTCCATGTTGTTGAACAAAGCCTTCTAGATCTTTGTCACTGTCTACTCTCTTAGCTTCCAAATTGCCATTGCAGTACTGTCTGTTCATGGATATTTCCATGTTGGTTGATTATACACCACTGTTTTTATTTTATTTTTTATATTTAATCTCTTCCTGTCTTGACTGTTAATTCTTGAGCCTCCTCTACTTCTTATGTTTACATAAACTACATTTTGCATAAATATTTCCATTTGTGCCTTTTGTTTATCCCTTTCCCCTTCTTTGTATCAGATTTCTTAAATGTCTAAAATATCTAAAATATCTGTCATACAGATGGAGGAGCTCTGGTTGTTATTGTCATAGGTTCCCTAAGATTAGCTGCAGTTTTACTCTTTTACCTTTTTTTTGTGCAAGCCAGTTCTTTCTGTGCTCTACAGTCAAGAAATAGTACCTTACAGTAACCTTTCTAAAACTGTGCAACTTATCCAAATGCTCCCTTATTTTTCTTTTAGCACTCTGCAATTGCTTCTTTGCTTGCTCTATCAGATTTCCCTTCTGCAGTGCTTAAACCTTTTGTCAACCCCTTTAAATAATTTCTATAACTCCTTTCCTATATCTCCTCTTCCCTTATTTTCATCATGCTTTAAAAGTCTGTTTTTACGTTGTTCCACTCACTAACTATCCCTTCTCAAGTAATTTCTACCTTCCTAACACTTTTTGAATCATGTCCAAAACTCAGTCCTCTCTTTTTAATCAAAAAGTAGGAAAGCATTATCACTTGTGACACCGGCAAACTTGCATTTATATAAAGTAAGCGAACCATACTAACAAAAAGCTCCTACTCGAAGTAAAAACTCTGTACTCTTGCAGCAGATCAGTTACCTAGTGAATTTCTAAGGCTAACTACCCCATCCTTGTCAAACCCAGCATCTATCTTAATCAAACGCTCCATTTCAGAACAATACGATCCTTTCCTTTGGAAAATATCACGTCATCCTGCTACACAAAGGTGGCCCCTATGCTGAATTCACAAACTGCTGTCCAATTGCTATCCTATCCCCCCCTTAGTTACTACTTGACTATCTCCTTAACTACATCTTCTTATCTAACACCCAGCATGGTTTCTGGCCTGAGCATAGTACTAATACCACACTCATCAGTTTCACTAACACCGTAAATCTCCTCAGAAATGAAGGTCAACTTGTTTCATCTACTCTCCTCGATATGTCCAAAGCTTTCGATACAGTATCCCATCAAATAATGCTCAACAAACTAGCAACTTATAACCTCAGTATAACAGCCCTGTATTGGTTTCATAGTTTTCTTTCAAACAGACAGCAGTCCACTAGATGGAAAAATATACTGCCCCCACCCCTCCCCCCATCTCTGTGGGAGTTATCCAAGGATCCATCCTTGGACCAATCCTCTTTATTTTATTTACCAATGAGCTCAGGTCCTCCACTCAGCTAGCCACCATTGGTCAATACGCTGATGACACCTCTCTTATCTGCTCAGCCCCTTCTTCCCAAGAACTACAAGATAAAACACAAAAGTGTCTCCAAGATGTCAAAAAATACCTCTCCAACCTTCAACTTATTCTCAACCCTAGTAAAACTAAGCTTACGGTCTTCTGCAATAAAAGAACAATAAATAACCAAATTTCCCTTACTATCTACTCTGCCAGTGGTACAAAAATTGAACCAGTTAATCAAACTAAACTTCATGGTGTAACAATAGATGACTATCTAAAATTTAACATAAACATATCACTAACAATCAAAAAAGTTCACAGCAATCTTGGCTCACTCTATAGAGCCAAACCTTTCCTAACTAATTATGCTAGACTTTCCGCTGCCAGATCCCACCTACTTTCCACCCTTCTTTTTTTGCGCACAAATCTTCAACATCTACAAGACTGACCTAAACAACTTTGAGTGCTGTTATAACAAAATAGCCAAGTTTGCCATAAACCAGCCCCATAAATCACATCATTGTACCACATTTCACCAACCCAACTGGCTTGAACTACCCAACCTACTGACTGTAAACTGATTCATCATAACACATAATATCATCCACAAACCTAACCACTGCCCGTGTCTCCTCAGCCTATTTGAACCAAACACACCCCAGGTGCCCAAGATCTTCTGATAAACTACTCCTTAAGGAAAAAAAATACTATGGTGACTGTCTTTATTCTAATAAAATATCCAAGTCTTGGAACCTACTGCCCCAGCATATACTTAAAAATTCTGGCAATCGTAAATTTAAACTACTCTTAAAAGAACACTTTACAAACCACTGGCTATGCTTCTGTACCCACCCAAGGTAACTCCTTCAGTCTGACTTACCTTTACTCAAAAATTCCAACTGTCCCAACTATATACTTCTCTTCTCTATTATATCAACCTTTTAAGAACTTTCATCATCTAATTTTCCTATT
This sequence comes from Protopterus annectens, assembly GCF_019279795.1. Taxonomy (NCBI): domain Eukaryota; kingdom Metazoa; phylum Chordata; order Ceratodontiformes; family Protopteridae; genus Protopterus; species Protopterus annectens. The sequence goes on along the minus strand of NC_056746.1, from coordinate 1,002,385,101 downwards.
GTGTTCTTCTTTACCTCTTACCCATTACTAAATATATATATATATATATATATATATATATATATATATATATATATATATATGTATATGCAAAGAGGATTATGAATACAGCCTTTTTATTTTGTATGTATTTTGCACATCACCTACCTGTACTCAGATATTATATTTTACCTCTTTTTTTTTTTGTTCATTTTTTTTTTACTTCACTTATCTGCACCCTGAAATTGTATATTACCTGTTTCATGTGTCCACTTCAAAATACTGACTTCAAAATCCCCACAGGGGGTGTGCAGGGGGGCTTGCCCCCCATGCTGATACTTGCAGAAGAGTAATATGTTTCTGTATGTAGTTCTGCTGCAATATAGTTGTGTTGCTGTACTGTTTTTTTTTGATGTTTTGAGTTTCAGTATTTTGAGTTTTCAGTGTTTTGGTCTCAGTATATTGAGTTAAGGGATTTTTAAAGTCAGTATTTTGAAGTGGACCCCTGTTTCATATATGTAATTTGTTTATCTTTTTCTTTGCTATGTTTTTTGTCAAACAGTTGTTTTGGAACTTATCTCCCTAGGTCTCCATTGAAAAGGGGCACTGGTCCATAAAGACACTACCCAGTAAACAAATGTAAATAAATAAATAAGTTCACATTTGCAAATATTGTAGGCTATATTACAATATATATATATATATATATATATATATATATATATATATATATATATATATATGATGTATAATCTAAGCAACATTACATAAATTATTAAATTCCTGCCTTCTCTTAAACCTCATTCCTCCTACTCCAAAGCATTTTCTGCATGTATTATTGCCACAATTTGTTTATTTAGCATTTGGTAACCAGGAAAGTCTGGCTGGGTCAGAAACACATTTTCAGCAGGTACTGGGGAGAAAAGCTGCACAATACAAAAACATTGTAAAATATAATAAAAGCGTAGTAATTACATCTAGTATAAAATTTACAAACCTGAGTAAGGCAAATAGCTGATATACAGGGAAGGCAGAGAAATAAGGAGCTCACTCAGTATTCCTGATAGAGTGCAGTACAACAAATTGTTAAAGTCTGACAATTCATTACACTCCCAAAACATAGTTTCCCAGGTACCTCTTTCTTCCCCATTACACCTCCAACATTTGCCATCTACATGAGGAAAATTCTTTGGAGTTTGCTTGGGAGTAGATTTCCAGGCAAAAATCCTAAATCTTCTAGACTTTGTTTCATATTTGGGAGCCATACATAAGTCCTCCCATTGTTTCTTTGTGAATTGCATCTCTCTTCCCAATCTTTTCTGACCTCTTCTGATTGATTCCTATAGTTATCATGGAGTATTTTATATGCCCTGCTAATTATCCCTTTTTAACAGCAGCGTCTGCTCTAGATTGTATTAAAAACTCAACTAGTACAGGTTTTTCATTTAGGATACCCCTTTTCCTTTCTCTCTGCCTATATGCTGTTAATCCCTGACAGGGAAGGCAATCACTAGCTTGCAATCCAAATGTCTTCTTGGCCTATTCCTATTTTATTACCTTTCCTTGTCTAATTATTTTTTCCCAATACATTGGTTACTTTGCCAGCTACTTTCATAAATTCCAGCCCCTTCTTGTCTATTTTCTCTAATTGCAGTTATCCGTATTGGAGAATCTCCTTTCTCTATTCCCATGTTAGAGTAATTCTTACTATACACTTTTGTTACTTTATTAATATAATAATCAATATAACTGTTGTTCACCCATGTCTCATTTTTAATTCATTACTCTGTATCTCTATATCTGTCTTTATTGGTGCATGATTGATACAGTTATTGGATGGGTCTGAAAGATTTCAGTTAAATGCAAATGTTCAGGTGAAATGTAATTTATTAAAGTTTAGCCCAGTTATATGTTGGGGAATAATATGTAAATTCTCTCTGAGTTCCTGCTGTTGACTTTGACATCTTCTGTACCAAATATTCTCATATATTTCTTTGGAAATCTTATCTTCTCGTATTGTTTTCTGTTTTTTTTTTCAGACAAGTAACCTCTGTTGTTATATTTTCCCTTCTACTCCCCCCCCCCGATACATCTTCACTATTGTATATAAAGTTCCAGTCCCCATCTATAAACAGTACCATGATGAAAACTTCTTATTTTTCTCCATATCATCCTAAACTCCATAACTGTAGTTTTAGGTGGAATATAAATACATGCCAGTGTAATTCTCTTCCCTTTCCTATAACCCCTTGCTAACAAAATCTACCATTATTGTCCTTTTTTTTCCTCTCTTGTCACTACTGTGACTCTCTTCACAGTCAGTATTATTACTTCCCCTTTCCTTTTCCCGTAATATGCTGCTGAATAACGTCCACCCCAGAATTCTTTCATTATTAAATTCATATGCTCATTTCTGTCCAAATGCATCATCTGTAACATTACAGTTTGCACCTTGCACTTTTTAATATAGCTTTATGCTCTTCACTTTTTCTCTATAGCTGTAAGACCATTTACATTCCATATTAATATTGACAAAGAAGCCCTTCTGATAAAAAAAAATATTATCCCCACATATTATACACGATGGCTCTTTTGAATGTGTTTCCATTTTACAGGTTACATGCAAGCACACAGCTTATATGCATACATACTGACTGACAGGCTGGTAATGTCTGTAGTTTCTTTTTCCCATCTCTTATTGAACCTACGTCACATCTTCCCAGACCTTTGTCCCAAACTGATGGCTGCAGCCACAGGTATTTATTCTAATGTCAATGGTTAACCATGCTAATGTGCATGGTAGAGCCTTTGTTCCTACTTAAACAAATTTCTGTCTTGTCCTTGACTCCTAACTATTCTCTTCCCATTGTGGGAGAAACATCATCCATGCTTTTTCAGTAAATATTAGCTTTTATCCATAAGAAAAAGCGCATTGGCTAACCTTGGATAAGTAAACTAATTTATCCACTGTTATTTAATTAATGCATTGTGCTAATACTGCTGGGGAGACATCTGCTTATTAACTATTTACTTCCCACAACTTCTGTCTTTATACTTTACCTTTTATTTTTACTGAAGTGCTTGCCAATATCCCCTTATGAGTTAAGTACATTGTGCTTCTCTAATTTCACTCAGAACACAGTGTTCAAACCTCTCGTAAATAATTGCTTCCATCTTCAGAGTACTTGTCTTCAGCCAGTTGCAGATGCTAATGGAAAACAACAGGTAGTTAACTTGCAAATGTAAGAAAGAACTGCCATTTTCTAGGTTTTTCATCATTTCTGTTTATTAATCTTTTTTTTTGCTTTAAACCAAGCACATTAATCTAGAAATCCACTTGTATAAAAAGTGGGGAAATTATCTTTTAATTCTGTATATAACATGATTAATGCATATTTTATGTCCCATCCTGCAACCATAGGTGACGACATTATATTAACATTATATTATTTCAAATTGACCATGCTTCTTTCCAGATTTCATCTTATACTGTAAAGCATGGATGCATTACAAATAAGAAAGAAAACTTTCTTACTTTAATATCACTAGTATATATATCAGATACCATTGAAATGTTCTCCTACCTCACATTTAAAATATCTTTGACTGTATAATATATAAAATAAAATGGAGTGTATGTCAGGAAACTTTTATACAAGTGTTAATATGAACAAAAATGTTCTACTTTGAATCAGTTCTTCAGTCTATTCAGTGTCCTGAAACATTAATGAAGTAAAATGGAGTTTATTCTTTACATTTCTCCCATGAGTTTAACACAGTCAGCAAACCACCATCCTTTTTCATCCAGATGTTCTTGTAAAAAACACATCTCACATTTAAACTACATCCAGAGGGATTGATGTTTTACAGTTTTCCCACTTATTCACAAAGAGTAATTTGATGCTCATCTTTTTCCTGATCGTCATGATCTCCCACCACTGACCTCTGTCTTAAGTCCAATGTGTATCTGGTTCTTTTGTTCAGCTCCTGGTCTATTTTCTTTTGCTCAAGCATTTCCTCTCTCTCTTTCTGTCTCTCTGGGTTTTCCTACTGACAGAAATTGACAAACAAAGTTCCCTTCATCTTGCTGGCTCAGTCTTTGTTGACTAATATTTCCTCCACAGCCTGTTCTGCTTCAACAAACATCTTCAGTTCTCCATGAAAAAAATATTCTGAAGACAGCTGGGTATAGTGAGATAAACTTGCTTCTGTTTCATATAGTAGTTGGTAAATAATTATTTTTCAGAAGCACTGTTTTTTTAGTATTTTTCCCTTTGAAACAATTTTATCTGGATCAGCTCTATCTGCTGGTATGATAGCATCATTATTAGTCAGTTGCTTTCTAAGGGCCAGATTTGGAGCATGTACACACATTTTTCTGTGGGATACCAGTCTATCTACTTATTTTTATTTTCATAAAATTAATAACACTCCACTCCTTCCAGTTCTAATGGCATATAAAAAACTAAGGTTTTCTCTGCATACTCTGTATTTTACCTCTACTATTTTTAGAAACATTTCTTCTTTAGAAGTCTCATGTCCAGCCAGTTTTTCCATTATGTCAGTCACTGATTACCATAGTTTTAACAACTTATCTGAAGGGCTCCTTTTAGCTTCTTATATTTTCCAGCCTTTTTTCATTTACGTTTATATATTCCTCCACTATCCCATTTATTTTTAACATGTCTGTGGGCATTTCATTTTTTTTTTTCCTCTGTGTTATAATTCTCTGGTCACTTTTCCCTTGCTTTTTCCAAATTTCATTTTTGCTGGCATCCAGTCAGTGTAATTATTAGCCAGTTACCAAAATTTACCAATATTGATAAGTTTTACTGGTTTTCTAAACAGTTTCTCAGTTTTCACACTAGGAGGACTCTAGTCAGCATGTTTCTCATTCAGCCACTATCTTTGAAGTCCTACAGTAATAATGACCTTGAGAGGCTCATCATCGTGTTGCATTGTGGGATAAGAATAATACATTTGGTAGCCTGGAAATGATTAAACAGCCAGGTACTAAAATTCATTATCTTGAAGACTGGACCTTCTCTTGCCATTTTTTTGTAGACACAATTGATTTTTAATGTAATTTTGATAAGCTTTCCTCAAGAGCTGAAGTACAAAAATTTGTAGATCCCTCCTCTTTGGTATTTCTTTGGTTATGCAATAAAATACACAAGCTTGTGTGACTCCATAAGAGACTGGAGTCCTGTCAGGGAATTGTTTCTATTTGCTTTGTGCCCACTGACTACCAGAATAGGCTCTGTCTCAGTCATGACCCTGAACTAGATAAAACAAATGATTAGAAAATAAATGGAAAAGTATGAATTGTTTAGATTCTGTGATATGCTTTGATACTCTGAAACTTGAAGATCATTTTATAGCTAAGGTAGTAGGCTGTGGGCCTTCTGCTACTGAAGAGTAATGTTAACCTAATCGCTAAGTAGTGAACAACCTCCTTGGAGTTATGAATTGTGTTTTGCTGCAATAAATACATTTTTGTTCCTCCTTTAATACGTTTGACTGTATTGTCATAATATGAGTAAAATTGCATTTCTATTAGTTAGAAATGGCTTATTAACTCTTTTTGTTTTCCTTTTGTTTAGGAAGGCATGCAGGCATCTCTTGCTGCTGACTTTTCAGTGACACAGTTTAAGAATTTAGGCAGACTGCTCATGGTCCATGGAAGGAACAGTTATAAGCGATCAGCAGCTCTGAGTCAGTTTGTGATTCACAGGAGTCTGTGTATTAGCACAATGCAGGTAAGTAAATATGTTTTTTAATCCCTTTTATTTCTGCCTTTCAATTGGTTATCCAGTGCATTCTGTATTCTTATACGCATCTGAAGTCTTAAAAGAATAGTGAACATCACCCTTGTCTAGCTAGTGTACATAAATCAATGTTTAGTTGGCAGCTAACTTTATATTTGTGTCCCATTTATTGTTATAACTTACATTTCCATTGCTGCTCAGCTACTTTCTACGACCTGACCCATATTTAATTGTTTCTTTGTTCCTAGCACCCCTAATTTACTGGTATATGAAAAGGGGTCCAGCACAATGCTTCCATTATATGTTGGCATGGTAACTACCATGTGGAGCAGTATGCAGTTTTTTTTTTTTTTTTATATCTGAAAACATTGTCACTTGTGGGAGATGCAGCTTTCTGTTTGACTTAGTGACTGGGTACAGTGTTGTAAGTGGGAAATAATTGCCTTTGGAAATGATAGGAGTATTGATGACATTAAATGTATGTTACTCGTTTTGAAACTACTGCTCCTTAGTTAGTTGAATGAGTAAAACCTTACTGCTTATTAGTAGGGGCGAAAAAGGACTGCAGTAACTTTAAACAATCAGCCAGTCTGTGATTTTTTACAGGTGATCATAAAATGTTTGTTGTGTAGAAAACAGTGTTTTTGCACTAATTACTTCAGTTTATCAATTTATTCCAGAATGTATAGTAATTAAACTTTTGTATCTTCTTGTGTAATTCAATATTATTTTCAAAACTGTACATTTTTAAATATACATCAGGTGCACCACAATAAATACCATAGTTTCACTCAACAATTTCTTGCAATGATTTTGTTTAACATTTCACATTTCTTCTTTCCAAAAAAAGATTTTGAAAAATTCCATTATTTATTTATTTTTACATGTGTTGACCAGGTTAGTCTGTCTGGGTTCTTTGAAGCCCTTTTTCAGCAGAGACTCGAGGAGAAAAGCTCCCCAAATAAGTTCAATGTGGGTGTCATCTCTTACTTTTTCCACCAAAGTTATCTAAAATGGGAAGATCTTTTATTCATGCATCCATTTTCTGATTACCCACTTTATCCACTTCTGGGTTGTATGGGAAATGGAGCATATTCCTGGCACTTACCAGGAGAAAGGCAAGAAACTAATACCAAGCAGGACACCAGTCTGTCACAAAAGTGGACCATTTAGTTAGCTTAGCCAATGTTCTTTCCAACCACATTACCTACTCAGGCAAATCAGTCCAGTCTTCAGATTATGGTATGTGAAGCTTAGAGCCTTGTAGCAGACTTTGCAGTTGTGGCAGCAGATCTCTTTCTTTGTAAATGTGCTGCTAAAGTTGTAAGCCTTTTTCTTTGAATTTTTATTAATATTTGAGCCTTCTTCGTATCAATTTAGACCCCTAAAGTATCTATAATTGTACATCCCAAGATTATTTTATGGTGTTAAGCTTAAGCTTGCAGTTATCATTCAGTAAAACATATATAAAGTTGTATTAAGCTGAAAGCAATTTTGTTCATAATGTGGTTTGTATATAAAGTTGTATTAAGCTAAAAGTATTTTATTCATAATGTGGTTTGTCCTTTCAACTGTATAACATGCAAATAGTACTGAGTTTTTGACTGCCTTTAATTGAAATGCAGCAGAAATGTTTGAAACTGAAAGTAAATTTGCTTTTCAAATGTGCACACATCTGCAGCTGCCAATAGCTCAAGTAATGGATTATCTTATTTGCACTGTCCTCTGGAGTCAATAACTGTAGGAACAGGAATATTTTCTCAGATGTGTGCACACACAGGCAGTGCCTAAAACCTGAAATAATGCATAACCTTATTTAGAATATGGCCCACAATTAAGACTTCTGGAAACAGGAAAATAATTTTTCAAACTGAAGAAAGGCAATGAGTTCTGCCAGCTACACTGCTGAGTAGCAAAACATTATCAGAATGGGTTACCATCTTATTTTTAAACTGTGTAATCATTCCTGGACAGAGTTAAATTTTTCTACAATTTGTTTGTGGTCCTGTGCAGCTGAGTTTTATACTTACAAGTCAGAGGTAGAAGGAACATCAAGTATATGTAGTTTCTGCTAGTGCCAGGCTGAAATAAACTGTAGATGCAGTTCTTCCAAAAGCCGCCTCTCTGTTTAAGCAAGTTTAGTTTGTATTTTCTTTTTTACAGGTGTAAGCTATTTGTATAATTGATTTTACAAAGTGCATTGCTCAGTTTCCTTTATCTCATATAGATAACTTTATTATTTGATTTCAAAAGCTTCTGGCTAGTGGTTTGTTAATGTGTATGAGTAGTTGCTAGCCTTTGTGATTTCTCAAGTGTTGTACTGTACCTTTTGCAGCGTCATTGATCAAGCTGTTGCCACCATATCAGTAATGGCTTGCCTTATTTAAGGGTAAAACAATAATTGTGCTTTTGGGGTGTCTGAGTGGTCTAGCTGGTGGTAGCATTACTGCTAAGACAGGGAAGGCTGGTGGTGGTAGAAAGATGTCATTATTCCTTGAAAATATTGTGCATATCAATATGTGCAAAGTAATATTGGCTCTTTTTCAGTTACCTTTGGGAAGATTACAGTTGAAGGCAAGCTGTGTCTGAGATGAGTACAGTTCTGCAGTGATTATTTGTGATGTGCATTTGTACTGTTTAAAGCATCTACCACACACACTATTAAGGACTTTTGCACCCCAAAAAAAACTATACATATATCTAAATGTAGACCAGACAGTGCAGCTTTAATGCGTTTACCATCACATATTAATTGACAGCAGCAGTGTGGATTGTGAGACCATAGCCCTTGTCCTTCACAGTGGCAATTCCACAAAGTGTGAGTTAGTGTCAGCATGCAACCTTGCCAAGAATCCTCAAATATATGTAACATCTGGAGTTCTAAACTGGCAGTTATTTTCTAAGCCCCTCCAGTAGCTACTAGGTATTCATAATATGTCAGTTCCCTAACTTTTTCCAGTTACTCTCTAACAGCTCAGATACTATTTTCACAATCCTCCAAAAACATGAAGAGGAGTGAGCACATGTGGCACTGGAAGAAGGTTGCCCCCTCAAGTTTTTTGCAAATAAAGTTAAAGCAGAAAAACTTGCAGCAGATTTTTAGCTCAAAGACGACTGAAGGTGTCACTTCTTGAACAGTGCTCCAGGAAAAATAAGGTATTCAAGAAAGTATGAAGGAAGCAAAGTGGCAAGCAGTTCAGAAAGGAGTAGGTTTAATATTCAATTCCCTGTACTGAAAGAGACTAAGCAAATGTTGAGAATGAATATTAAGGAGGTTACTAGTAGCATGGAAGTAATTAAAGTTGAAGTGTGGGATTTAACAGGGCTGTTTCAAATGCCAGCTCTTGCAGTTAGTTAGAGGTAATGAAGTGGAAACCCTATATTCAGGAAGCCTCAGTCGTATCAAGCAGCAGCTAACAGATATTTGAGAAAAGGTCATTGTTACAATGAAGTAGTTCAGCCAAATGGAGCCGGATTTATATGCTAGATGTGACAAAATGAGAAAAGCGAACTTGAGAACATATGAAAACATCAGAATTACAATTAAACAAAGTAAAATGAATAAATGATGACAAGGCTTCCAAACAGGTATTATTTTTATTGACAGTAAATTGTGTTTTGTAAAGAGAAGATAAGTTTGCCCTACTGGAGTATGTTAAATGTAAGATTGTAGATTGGACAGGGTTTGCTAAGTACTCATTAAGTATTAAATTAGTTGAAAACTGGAGTTGCCAGAAACTGAGTTGAAGTAAGAAAAACCTAATTTGATCCCAGTAGTTTTCACATCTCTTTATGAAAAGGTTCAAGTAATATACAGATTGTAATAATCAAGGGATGAACTAGTTTTGCAGTAAAGCATGACTGTTTTGACTTGACATTTCAGCATAGAATGTGCTTTATAAATGCAATTTGAAAGGCATGTTTAAAAAAAAGTGAAGTTTAAATTTCCTTTACTGGCAGTGTTAAATGTACACTGGAATGGTAAAATGATCTATTTGTATGCATCATTCATTAAACCAAGGCCCCATCTGCCTGAGCTGGTGGCAGCTCAGTTGGATATAAAACATCCCACAGCATTTATTAAAAAGAGTAGGTAATGTTCCTTTGTGCCCAGGCCACTTTCCCTTTGTATGAATACTACCTTGGGTCTCCCCTAAAAAGTGGTAGTTGGCCTAGTGGGACTAACCTGCTTTACAAAGTGTAAATAAAAATATCTTTAGAAGTCTGTTCAGCAGATTGAGAAATGGCCCATATGATTGACTAGAGTGTTTGTAAACTGAAATATAGAGAATGTGGACTGAGATGCAGATATGTCGTTGGGGATTAAAGATGAACATAAGCAAAAATGAGGCTCATCTGAGATAATGCTGCTTGTTCGTATGTACATATGCAGGGTCAGGGTGTTAAGATAGGTTCAAAAGAGCCACATTAATTCAATAAGAAGTGACATATGGATAAATGATTAAGGGCTGCCGAACAGGTTAACTATTATTTGAAGACTGGATTATTAGATTCTTTGTAAATAATGTTGAAACTTGTTTGTTTTAATCCAAAGGATTGAAGATACTTGCAAAGTTCAAATGTATGTCAGATTTTATTTTTAATGTAAAGTTGGGCTTACAGGATAAGTAAGTTTAAGAAGCATTATTAATGATGCAGTTAAAGCACGTGTATATGAAAAGCAGTAAGAATTCTAAGCCTGAGAATTAATGTTGCTTGATACCTGCAAAGTTTAAAACAATGTTACGGTTTCTTATAATGTAAGGTGGGATTGCTTGATAAAGAGCATCAGTATTTTTAGAGACAGGTGAAGTAAATGTGTATGCAAAGTAATATAAACACTATATGTTGATGCCCTTCCAGTACACTGTTGCAGTATTCATTACAAGTGGGATCCCCTGCAAAGGGCAGCCTGACATCCGGCCGGTATACCAAAGCCTTTAGGTTGCTTTAATGTATTCTGTACATCACACATATGCTCCTCGTGTAACATAGGGCATAAAGGTCACATCCAGACGTACCATCTTCAGAACTTCTTTGTTGCCAGTCCAAACGCCATCTTTTGATCCTCTGTCTGAATGCCTGTTCCATTGCTGGTTCACCAAGCCATTTCAGATAAGTGCCTCATTGGGTTTTTGTTGTCTTATCTTTCTTTTGCTATATTGTTGCTTTTGGGGTTTCATGTCATCCAAAAAGGGTAAATGCCAGTGTGGGAGACAGATTCCCCATGAAGACCGTCACAACCAGTGTCTGTTTTTCCTTGACACTTCCCACCACAATACATCCTGTTCTATCTGTCAAGCCTTTGTTTCCAAAACCCTTCTTAGTAGGCTTTCTTCTTTGGCACTTTATCTGGAGAATCAACATCTTAAGCTTCTTGCTAAAGACATGATGGAGGGAACTTTCTGCTCTAAGGGACAGCCGTCTGGGAAGAAGGCCAAGAAACATAGGCAGGAATCTTCTGCTGTTCAGCCTCCACTGGACTCCCTTCCCAAGATGAGTTATAGCTCAGAATTTTGCTTGACGTTATTGTTGGATTCTTCTGCTGCGACCGGGTTGGAGACCAGTGGGGATTCGACTTTAGGGACATCCGATGAGGCATTGTAGACATCCGCTTCAGACATTCAGGCGGAACCGTGGCTGATTATTTCCAATGGGCCTAGGGGTGTCCTCCAAATTTTAGTCAGAGAAGAAGTGCCTACAACAATTATTGAATGCAGTCCAGGGTCAGAGCCTTCCAAAATTTTTAAGGCAGATGTCCCCTTAAAGAAAAAGCAGAAGACTAAACCTATTTCTTCAGCTGTTAAGGATCCACAAAGTGAATAGCAGTCCTTAACTCGGGGTTGTTTAGTGCTTTGATGGCTTTAAAACCTCCTCGGGGAGTTTCTGTTCCAGTCTCCCCTTGGTCATCTACCTTCCTTAAGAGACCCAGACAACAAGATTTCTCTGAGGAGGAGGCAGATTCTGATGAGGAATCCCTTGCTTAGTCCTCCCAGATTCCCTCTCCTTTGGATTATGGATCAGAGGAAGAGGAAACTACCAGTCCTTATACTCCCTTTGAAGAGATTTCTTTTGTGGACACTATTTCTAGGATGATGAAGTTCTTTAAATGGTATTGTGCTCAAATTTCTGAGATACAAAAAAGGTATTATGAGCTACTGCAGATGGATTCTCCCAGACCTTTTGCTGACCCTCATGTTTGGGTGCTTTGCTGGATGCCTCTTCTAATGCATATAAGGCTCCTGATTCTCAGCCCATGCTCCCAAGAAATCTGATAGGCTCTATAGGGTGCCTCAGGACTGTAAGTTCTTGTCCAGGTGTCCTTCTGCTGACACCTTGGTGGTGTCAGTACCTTCTGACAAACCTTCTTAATTGCTTCCTTTTCCTAAGTGACTGCTTTCTGATAAAGATAGCAGAGCCATGGAAAGGCTAGGCAAGAAGGGTGTATACCTCTGTTACTCTGGCTTTTAGGACTGATAATTATCAGACCCATATGCCCAGGTACTTCTTTCCCAGGCCTGTCAGGTTATTTCTGATCGTCTAGACTCTGAGGGTAAAACTTGTGTTCTTTCCCTTTTAGGGACTTCCTTTCAGGTGGCTCGTCATTCCATCAAGTGTAGTGATGATACAGCAGATACTTCTTCTAGGGCTGCTGCTTTTGGCTCAGTGATGAGGTATTCCTGGCTTCAGCTTCAACCTTTGCCTGATGATATTAAGGCTAAGTTGATGGATGCCCCTCTACATAATAAACACTTCTTTGTTGAAGCTGCTGCTGATTTGCTTAAGTCCCTTCATGATAAGGGCAAGGCTTTACAGGAACTTAAACATGTGATGATGTGTTGTCAATCTCGCCTTTACTCTCACTGATGGACAGATCTGGTGTGTCAGATCCATCTCGGCCTTTACAAAAGCACGAAGACTTCAGCAAAGCTCGGGGGCCTCCTTCCCTACCCATAATACAGTTCCCTGACTTCCCCAAATCTGATTTGCTGTGCTGCTAGAAGGATCTTCTAAGTTTTTGGCTATTTTGGCCTTTTTGTCCCTTTCCATTAGCATCCGTTTTACTTAGAGGATGTCTAACTTTCACCCATTTGAGTTACAGAATGTCCCTTTCTCTTTTTTTTCTTTGCCAGTAGTGAGTGTTTGTAGTGCTACAAGTTTCTTCTTCTGTCCTGATTAACCATTTGTTTTAGTTAGAGAACGGTTAACAAAGTTCAAAATCCACAAAATAACCCAGGCAATAAACTGCTCTGCAAACAACAAAAACGTGTAAAATCCAAACTTCACAGAGCAGAAACAGGCTGAGAAAATCCACCATGGCATAAAATCCAAAGATAATTTTATTTCGATAAACGCTTTCGCGAACACTGTTGCTTCATCAGACAAAATCTGTTTGTTAGAGGACTCCCCCGCCCCTTGTTTTCCCCTGTTACTGTGGTAGTTCTAAATTACAAAAAAAAATAAATTGTTTATTTTTATCTATCTCTCTAGCTACTTTGCGTTGTTTGGCGTTATTAAATTCTCAGTATGTCCCAAAAAATAGAGCAAGCCTTTAGGGTTTAAAAAGTGCAAGAAATGTAGTAAAAAGATGCCCCTCAGTGACTCTCATACCTTGTGTGTTTACTGTTTGGGGCCTCTTCAGTGCAGGGGTCTTGTTCCATATGCCATGCCTTTAACCAGAGGGCGCTTATGGAACATAAAAATAAATAGATTTTTAAGGGGTTATTAAAAACTCTGTTTTGTGAGGCTATCTTTTCTGATCCCACCTCTCCTAAGTCTGATACATCAGAGAGAGCAGGAAAGCGACCTTCTCTGGCTTCGAAAGCATTATTGGAGCCGAAAGCTAAGTATCCAAATGTGTCAACATCCACAAAGCAGATGGCACCCCCCCCCCCCCAGAGCAGGGACTTCCTTGGAGCAGTCAGAATCGTTGGCTGCGAGATCACCCATTGACTCCTCAGCTCCAACAGTACCCACACCAGCTAAGTACAGTTATCAGATCTGATCTCCGTCCTTGGAGCCAATTACTTCTCAGCTCCCTTCTCCTTTCTTGACTAGATCCAGATCTCTGACATTGTCTACCAGGTCTACTAGGACCCTCTCAGACAAAGATGTGGATAGGGTGGTGCAGAGGCCTCTTAAGACACCTGCCTTGGCCAAGCTTCTTTTGGATCTGAACCCAAATGAGTCTGATCAGACTCATCTTACCCCATGGCGCCTACTCCACCTCCGAGCCTTCCTTCGGTTTCCGAGCCGAAAGACTCCAATATCCAACTGGTGTCTGTTTCAGGTCCAGGGCCAGTTGGTTCCTCGGATCCTGTGCTTGCCTTGAGTGTTTCCACCCAGACGGAGCAGGAGACCTTTGGGAGCCGACACTCGCCGGCTGGGTCCTCTGAACTGACTCAGATCCAACTATGTCTCCCGGGGCCTCGGTGCAGATGGGTTTGCTTCCTACTTTGTCTTTGGAGATTCTGTCTCCTGCTCCGCAGGCTCTTTCAGCTTCGACATCCATTTTTTTGGGTCTGGCGAGTTCTTCAGAGCAGGGGGCAGATGGCTTTTGAGATTATGAGGACGGTGATGACTGCTCCTCAGTCTCAAGCACAGTCCTCCTTGGAGCTTCCTCCCTTGTCGGCGCAGGTGTCTTTACCTCAGAACCTCCATCCACAAGTCCACAGAGATCCCAGGCCTCAGGATGTTCCCCAGGAGACTCCCCCCCCCCCCTTTTCTGAAACTTCCTCAGAATGTCCCACTGAGTATGTCCCTCAGAAGAGATCTTGCAAGAGGAAGCATCTGGATTCCCCAGAGGAGTCCGTCACTTCAGATACTGACCTTGATGAAGCAGAAGGGTTCCCACGGTCACCTCCTGAGGATATCTCCTTTGGAAACATTCTGGAAATTCTGAAACAGTGAGGTGACTGGCAGTCCTCGACCCCTTTGGCCAAGGAGTCGGTATGTCTGAAGGACTTCAGATATCACCCTTCAACCTCGTGGATGACACCGTCTTCCGATGAGCTTATTGGGTTAATCTCTCAGAAGGCCTGGGAGGCCCCAGATTCCTTAGAGCCCATTCCTAGGAGGCCAGGCAAGTATATCACAGCCCCTAAGGACCCAAACCTTCCTTACCAAAGGTGTAGCAGTAAATGAAATGGTTGTGGTGGCTGCCACAAAAAAGGAACTTTCGAAGACCATTTCCTCTATCCATCCACCTAATAAAGATTCCAGGACTATGGATAGATATGGTAAGCACATCTCTTCAGTGGCCTTTACATTATGATCACTGAACTTTTTCACTCACTTCAACAGACTTCAGAGGGATCTGCTAAAAGAACTATCAGATTCCCTGCAGGGAGCTGTAGCTGATGTGGTGGCAGATAAAGTCAACACTCATCTCGCTACCCTCAACTCTGTGGTCAACTTTGCTACGAGACTTATCTCGTATGCAGCAGATGGAGTGAGTAAGGTGACGGGTTCAGGCATCTCCATTAGGAGGCAGGCCTGGATGCGCCTTTGCGATTTTGCAGGGCGCTTTTAAGTTATCCTTTGTTAATCCTCCCTTTGATGGCTCATTTCTATTTAAGCCAAAGATAGAAGAAATGCTAACCTGGTGTGAACATGAGGGTAATACCTTGTCTGCTGTTGGAGTGCATTTTTCCACACTCACTAGACCATTTCCAAAGGGTAAGAGGGAAGATGTGGTTCAAGAAATCTCAAAAGTCTTATCAGGACACTCAGGGTGGAAGCCCCCCAGGGGCAGAGGGGGTAACAGTAATGGAAGATGCTGCACACGCAGCAGAGGAGGCCTGCAAAAATCAGGGCTGCAGAGAATCTTTCTTTGGCAGATCCTTTTCAGTGCTCCTGAAGAAGTTCCTGACTGCTTGCCTCTGGAGGCAGTCTGGTGGTGATTGTCACTTCACCTTGAAACCTGGCAAAAGATAACCAATGACAAATTGTCACTTCACCTTGAAACCTGGCAAAAGATAACCAATGACAAATAGGTGCAGGACATAATATCCAGGGGATATATTATTCCTTCTCCTTCCCCACCCCTATAAACAAATCCATTCCAGACATGCCACCCAGTCAAAAGGAACAAGCAATATTAGAAATTCAAAAGTTGCTCAGAAAAAGAGTAATCCAAGAAGTATCAGCAGACCAAAAAGTATCCGGAACTTAATCAAGATTCTTTTTAGTTCCAAAGACTGGACTGGAGACCAATATTGGATCTCAGCAAACTAAACAAATCAGTGAAGAAAACCAAGTTCCGGATGGTAACACTGCAGTCGAAACTTCCATTCCTGAAAAAAGACAATTGGATGAGCTCAGTAGACCTCTAGGATGCATACTACCATATCCTAATGGAAAGACGATCCAGGAGGTTTTTCTGTTTCTATCTAGGAGCCGGTCACTTCCAGTTTCGAGCTCTGCCCTTTGGTCTGACTAATGGTTCACCAAATGCATAGCAGAGGTTTCCGGGTGTTTCCATATCTATACAGCTGGCTCATAACTGCCCCAACCAGGCATCTTCTGCTACAAGCCAGAGACTATACACTTCAGTTTTGCACCTCTCTAGGCATTACAGTAAATGACGACAAATCTGCTCTAGAGCCATCTCAAAATTTAAATTTTATAGAAGCAGAGATAAATACAACCATGCTGATAGCAAGACACAAGCTCCACTTACATGTGAAAATGCTAATCAAGAAAACTCAAGGCAGTGCAAAGCAAGTACTACAAGTTCTAGCTTGCCTGTTTACTTTCCACACAGTGGTCAGTTCTGGATTTGCCAATGTCGCAGAAGATTCTCGTAACCTATTTTTGCAAATCTTGAGTGGTGGATTCACTCTCCCTCAGTTTCTCAAGCTCATCCCTTCTCCACCCCAGGCCACAGTGACCCCAGATTGGGGGGGGGGCATTATCTGGGGAAGACCGTCCAAGGCTCCTGGCAGGAACATGAGGCTCACATTATTTATTTTTATTTATTTAACATTTGTTAACTGGGAACAAAGCCAATTTTCAGCATAGGCCCAGGGAGAAAACACTGCAGATGCATGTATTTGTAATGTGGGAGGAAACCCACACAAACGCAGGGAGGACATGCAGACTCCGCACAGAAGGCACTCCAACTGAGAATTGAACCACAGAGCCTCTTGCTATGAGGCAACAAAGCTACCATTGCCCCACTTCGCCGTCATCACCTGCACATAAACATCCTAGAGTGCTGTTGGTGTTGTAAGCATTTCAGAATACTCTCTCTCTAGGAACAATAACAATTCAGTCAAACACAAAACAACACAACATGTGGAAAATAGCTGAATGAACCTAGCTACGCCCAGTAAAGTACAAAAAATACAAATAATGAAGGTTCAACCGTCAATATCAACATTTTAATATTGACGGTTGAACCTTGAGTATTTGTATTTTTTGCAATTCAGTCAGACAACATGTCCATAGTCTGGTACATAAACAAACAAGGAGGATCCAGATTTTACCCCACTTTGTCGAGAAGCTCTAAGGGTTTGGCAATGGGTAGCATCCTCCAGCTGTTTTCTGATTGCAAAGTACATCCCGGAGAAATCCAATGTGATTGCAGACAAATTGAGCAGAGGATAACTTCCTCTTTTTTGTGCCAGTGTCCCAGGTCCTCTGGTTTGGAAGGTGGATGGCCCTTTTTCTTGGTAGGGGTTGTCTCTTCATGCTTTCCCTCCCGTTCCACTCATTCCAAAAGTCCTGTTCAGAATTCAACAGGATGCTCCCAAAATCTTGTTGGTGATGTCCTTATGGTTGAGACAGCATTGTCTCCCTCTTCTTTTGCATTTAGCCAAGGTCAATCATCACAAGTTACCTCACAGCTTACACAAGTTACCTACTCGCACAAGACAAGGGATCTCTCATCCATCCTCACCTGTCCACTCTTCAACTGGCAGTGTGGGTGATAGGATTTTGATTCCTCATCTACACCATTTTAATGAGGATGTGCTTAGGGTCCTTCAGGAGGCCAAGAAACCCAATACTAGGAAATCCTACCTATCTAAATGGAAGAACTTTTCTGTTTGGTGTCTTTCTTGTAACTTGGATCCACTTTCTGTGTATGTTCCTTTGGTTCTCTTATCTGTTTGAATTGCTCAATGCTAGATTGGCTTATTCTTCTGTTAAGGCTCACTTATCAGCTGTCTCTGCTTGTCTGCCTTTATCTCCTCCTTTACCCTCTAGATTTTAAGTGAAACAAATCCTTAATGGCATTCTTCATATTAGGCCTCCCAGCCTGTTCCTCCTCCCTGGGGTCTTAATTTTGTTTTGGAAAAAATAACTCTGGCTCCTTTTGATCATTTGCATATATCCCATGTGCCTCTGTCATAGAAGGTTTGGGAGGTCACTCATTGGAAGTTCTAGCTTGGCTGGAGTTTTCATGAAGTTTTTACTGATTGTTTTTTCAGTATGACCTTCTCACTCTTTGTTTTAATTTGTTAGTTGGGATATTTTGCAGTCACCCTAATGATAATGGACATCAGCTGGGTATATCAACCCTGTGTTTCTTTTGCTTAGTCAAACACTCTGCTTGTGCTATGCTGACGAGATCAGAACAAGGCCGAAATATGCATATCCATAGCTAGTGGGGTTTGCCTTTATTGGCCTGAAATTGTCCATTAAAACGACTTACTGATATTCATAACGGTCATTTGCATATATCCCATGTGCCTCTGTCACAGGAGGTTTGGGAGGTCACTCATTGGAAGTTCTAGCTTGGCTAGAGTTTTCATTTAGTTTTTACTGATTGTTTTTTCAGTGTGACCTTCTCGCTCTTTGTTTTAATTTGTTAGTTGGGATATTTTGCAGTCACCCTAATGGTAATGGACATCAGCTGGGTATAACAACCCTGTGTTTCTTTTGCTTAGTGAGACACTCTGTTTGTGCTATGCTTACGTGGTCATAAGGCCGAAATATGCATATCCATAGCTAGTCGGGTTTGGCTTTATTGGCCTGAAATTGTCCATTAAAAGGACTTCAAATGTAAAAGTCATAAGCAATTGGAATCACCATATAGCTGAAACACCTGATATTCATAAGGGTCATTTGCATATATCCCATGTGCCTCTGTCACAGGAGGTTTGAGAGGTCACTCATTGGAAGTTCTAGCTTGGCTAGAATTTTCATTTAGTTTTTACTGATTGGTTTTTCAGTGTGACCTTCTCACTCTTTGTTTTAGTTAATATATTATGAAAAGGTTGAAAGACAGGATGGAATATTTTAAATTGTGAGCTAGTCTTGCCTCAAAAACTGTACTGTACTGCAGGAACAAGAGGGAAGTTACGTAGTTTGTGAGTGTGCTAACTGAATACATATGGTCAAATGAAATTGTACATGATGTTCTTCATCTCACATTGCTGCAGTCCTTACACTTGGGTAGTCCGCTGTCCTCGGTCGGGCCGAATATCAAAGTATAAGGCTGACGTCGGTCAAGGCGCATTAGACTGACATCAGGACGTCAGGGTACAAATGCGCATGACCGACGTCATATCCTCAGTCTTTTTTGCCGCATGGTCCGATGCAGAAGCAGCGTTGCAAGTGCCGTTCGGCGTTCTGAAATTTTTCGAATTCGGAGTTTCAGACCGAGTCAAAGTTGGCTAAGTACCCGTTGGGGAATATTTTGTTTTTTCTTGCCTCAGTGGTTTACCGGATGTCAGAAAAAGTGAATAACTGTATTTCTTGTGGGAAACAGATACCGCATAGAGATTACCATACTTTGTGTATTCCTTGTTTAGGGCCTGAGCACGACGTTGTTGGGTGTCGCTCTTGTGCTAGATTCAATAAGCGCACTATAAAGAGAAGGTTAGATTGTGCCAGGTTAGTCTTTGGGAAGCGGTGCAATTATAAAATGCCGTCGGATGCTCCGACGCCCGCTTCTTCGAAGAAGCGCAAGGACAAAGCAGTTAAGCCTAGGCTTGAAGAGCCGTCCGTACCGGACGCCGGTTCTGTGGAGGTGTTGGTGGAGCCGGTGGTTCTGCCGGAGGTTTCTCTGGAGTCCCAGGGAGAGACTTTGTTATTGCAAGATGTGGCCTCTCAGGAGGCAGGTCAGGCTGAAGGGGCTTCTCAGGTTACTGTGCTCCCCTCCCTTCCCAGGGTGGTTAGGCCCTCTCCTTCTGTTTCCAAGGCTTCTCCCAGAGGCAGGCCAGGTTTAGCTTCGGTTGGTGTCACCCCTAGTTCTTCAGGATCTGTGCCCAAGAAGCATATGCTTAAAATGGCAGAAGATTTGATTACTTTGATTAGAGGTTCTTTGCCCCCTCCTGATAAGAGACCTAGGGTGGAACCTGAGCTAGGAGTTTTGAGCAGGCTTCGGATGTTTCTGAGTCTTGGCTGAAGACTTGCAGGAGTATTCTCCTTATTCTGATTCTGATGTGGATGATTCTACTCCTTCTGCTTCTCCTCCTGAGGATTTTTCTTTTTCAGAGACTCTTCATTCCATGAGGGAGCATTTTAAGTGGGAAGGTCAGGACTTCTCTGATTCCAGGAAAAGGCTTAGGGAATTTTTGTTTTTACCCCAGCATAGGCCTTTGGCTATACCTCCTGTTCTGGATGTTGTGGAAGATGTGTTTACAGAAGCTTCCCTTAATCCTGATTCTTTGCCTCCTGCTCCTGTTAAACCGGACAGGTATTACAGGGTGCCTGAAGCTCATAAGTATCTTTTTAAGAGTCCTAGGGCAGACCCAGAAACTGTTAGTCAGGGGCCTAAGGGTGTTAAGGCTTCTGTTGTCAAAATCCGGTTCCTCCAGATAAAGAGGCCAGGGCTTTGGATAGATGGGGAAAGAAAGTTTATACTTCCTCCACCCTAGCTATGAGGGCTTTGAATTGCCAGTTTCACATGTTGAAATACCAAAATTATCTCCTTTCTCAATTGAAGTCTAAGGTAGATGCTCTGGCGGAGGGTATTGAGTGTAAAGAGTTACAAGATTTAGTACATGTTTCTGAACAGGTGGGTAAGCATTCTTTGCAATGTGGTTTTGATGCTGTACAGGCCTCGTCTAGGGTGGCTGCCACTGGGTCAGTTCTTCGCAGGCACGCCTGGCTGAGGGATCAGAATTTATCTGACCATGTTAAAACAAGGATTTTAGATGCTCCTTTACAATCTGATGTGTTGTTTGGTTCTCCTGTTGAGGCAGTTTTAAAGAAAATGGAAGACAAGGCTAAGTCTATGCAGACTGTTAAAGATTTTTTGCAGGTTCAGCCTCCAAAGTTTAGTAGAAATTGGCCTACTAAGGGGTGGACGTATCCTTCTTATGATTCCCAGTCTAGGGGTAGATCTAGACGTGGTAGGGGCAGAGCTCAGGGCTCTTTCAGGCCTAGAACAGGGAGTTCTCCTGCACAGTCTTCGGGTGAGGGCAGGGGTCAGTCCTTTCGTAAACAGACCCAATGACCTACCTTTTCAGCTGCCAGAGCCTTCTCGCCTGGCAGCACCTTTGGGAGGA
The DNA here is from genome assembly GCF_019279795.1 of Protopterus annectens. Taxonomy (NCBI): domain Eukaryota; kingdom Metazoa; phylum Chordata; order Ceratodontiformes; family Protopteridae; genus Protopterus; species Protopterus annectens. Next base: position 1,002,363,893 of record NC_056746.1, on the reverse strand, counting down.
AGGTTGGCACTTTTCAAAGAAAATTGGAGTTTAATTACCCAAGACAGATGGGTATTGGATATCATACACCACGGTTGCAGGTTTTATTTCCATACCTTGCCTCCTTTCAAAGGCATGCCAGACGTTCCTCCTCAACAAAGAATAGAGGCTCACAAGCAAATTTCTCTGTTACTTCAAATAGGGGCCATACAGCCGGTCCCTATGCCAGAAGTGGGCCTAGGATTTTATTCTCGCCTGTTCCTAGTACCAAAGAAAGGGAACACGTGGAGACCAATTTTGGACTTATCTATCCTCAACACTTATCTGGACATTCCCAAGTTCAAAATGTTGACGTTACAGCAGCTTTTACCTCTGCTGGGCAAAGATCATTGGATGGCAACTTTGGATCTCAAGGAGGCTTACCTTCATGTTCCTATCAGACTGAGTTGCAGGAAGTATCTGCGTTTTCGAGCTGGGACTTCTCATTATCAGTTCTCTGCATTGCCCTTTGGCTTATCTACTGCGCCCAGAGTGTTCACGAAAGTTCTGGCTCCAGTGATAGCTTTCCTCAGGTTAAAAGGAATACAGATCTATCCTTATTTGGACGATTGCCTGATTCTGGCTCAAGGAAGGGACGAGCTTCTTCATCATTTGGATTATGTGATAGCAGTGCTAAGATGCCTGAGGTATTCTGTGAACGAAATAAAGTCCAGTCTAGTACCCTCTCAGGACATGTGCTTTCTGGGTGTGAGACTGAATACAGCATCCCAGATGGCCTTTTTTACCCCGGACAAACAAAAGAATCTTTCCCTTTACTTTCATCAGTTGTCTCATCAGTCCAGGCTGACTGCAAGGACAGTCCTTCAAGCCTTGGGGTTCATGGCATCTTGTATTCTGGTGCTTCCCAATGCCAAACTGCATATGAGGAAGCTACAATGGTATCTCAAAAATGTATGGACACAGCACTGCCAGGATTTGGACACTGTCATTCAAATAATACCTTGCATTCAAAAGGAATTGTTGTGGTGGGCTCAGGAATGTCACCTAAACAAGGGACTCTCTGTGACCCGGCCAGAGGCGAGTCAGATTCTAACGACAGATGCCTCAGACAAAGCTTGGGGAGCTCATCTGAATGGAAAGTGGATACAAGACAAGTGGCCTGCCAGACTACAACATCTACATATCAACTTGGAAGAGATGTTAGCAGTCCAGTTTGCATTAATAGCTTTCAAGGATTTACTTCTTCCAGGGCAGGTGTTGATTCTAACAGACAACACAACTGTCATGTGGTACATCAACAAGCAAGGCGGAACACATTCTTATCCTCTATGCAGGCAAGCAATGATTTTGTGGGAGACTGCTCTCAGTTTACAGCTAAATCTTCAGGCAAGGTTTCTGGCGGGAGCACAGAACTCCTTAGCAGATGTGTTGAGCAGACAAATTATGGATCCCCACGAGTGGAAATTGGATCCTCATGTATTTCAGAAATTGACAGTGTCATGGGGAACTCCGGACATAGATCTGTTCGCTTCTCCACTAAACCACCAGCTGCCAAAGTTTTGCACAAAGAGGTTTCATCCCACAGCTTGGAAAGTGGATGCTCTTTCTTTCAATTGGAGCAATCTTCATGTGTATGCCTTTCCGCCTCTGCCTCTCCTCCCAAAGGTACTACTAAAGGTCAGACAAGACAAGCCAAGGATGATTTTGATAGCTCCAGATTGGCCTCGACAGCATTGGTACCCATTACTGAGAAGCCTGGTACGGAAGCCTCCATGGCCTTTGCCTTGATTCCACACCTGTTGTCTCAGGAGGACAGTCATTTGCTCAATGTCAAGCTTCACTCTCTGCACCTAACAGCCTGGCATATTCTGTTTTGAACCATAGTGGGCCTCCACTTCCACAGCAAGTTTTGAATGTTATTTTGGAAGCTAGAAGGCCTAGTACAAGGAAAGTGTACGCAGATAAATGGAAGAGATTTTTATTTTGGAGTGCAGCAAAGGATTTTGATGTTTCTGAGCCTAATTTAAGTGTGGCTCTTCAATATCTTACTGAGTTACTGGACAAAGGTTTGTCCTTCTCTTCTATTAAGGTTCATGCTGCAGCAATTTCGGCTCACTATGATTGTGACCCACCATTGTTTTCTCATCCTTTGTTCAAGCAATTTCTTAGAGGGGCAAAGAATATAAGACCCCCACGAAGAGCTCCTACTCCTGCTTGGGATCTCAATTTTGTGTTGGAGAAACTCACTCTACAACCTTTTGAGCCTGCAGCTACTACTGAGTTAAAATTTTTATCATGGAAGACTGCTTTTTTGTTGGCTATTACCTCTGCAAGAAGGGTTTCTGAGTTGCAGGCCCTTATGGCGGTTGAGCCTTTCTTAATTTTCCATAAGGACAGGGTATCTTTACATACTAATCCTTCCTTTATGCCTAAAGTGGTTTATAGTGTGGCTTTAAACCAAACTATTCATTTGCCTACTTTTTATGCAAATCCCCAAAATAAAGGGGAAAAGATTTTGCATACTTTAGATGTGCACAGGCAGTTGCGATATTATTTGGACAGAACTAAAGGGTTCAGGCAGTCTCAGCAGTTCTTTGTTTCATTTGCTTTGGGTTCTCAGGGCAAGCCTGTGTCAAAACAAACTATTTCTAAGTGGATTGGGTTTTGCATTGCTTTCTGTTATTCCCATCATGGCAAGGAGATTCCAGCTGGGATTAGGCCTCATTCCACTAGGGCTACTGCCACTGACAGCTTTTAAGGGGTGGCAACTAAGGATATTTTGGAGGCAGCTACTTGGAGTTCAGTGCATACTTTCTCTAAGCATTATCACCTTCCACTTTACTCTAAATCTAGGGCTGGTTTTGCCACTGCTATTTTACAGGGCATTTTGGCAGCTCCTGCTTCCTTATAGTTTTGCCATCCTCCCTTTCCTCTGCTTTGGGATTCTACCCAAGTGTAAGGACTGCAGCAATGTGAGATGAAGAACATAGTACAGTTTTGTACCTACCATAAATGTAGATGTTCGAAGATCCACATTGCTGCAGTCCAATTTACCCTCCCTCCTTCCCCTCTGTAGTTAGAGGCGGTTGTGTGGGTTGGGTTGTAAATATTGTATATATTGTATATATTGTACATATTGTGAGTGCAAGGGTGGTTGGTTGGGTGTTTGCTGTCTTTTGGTTTTGACCTTCATTTTTAGGGTCTTCTGACATCTGGGGCAAGAAAAGACTGAGGATATGACGTCGGTCATGCGCATTTGTACCCTGACGTCCTGATGTCAGTCTAATGCGCCTTGACCGACGTCAGCCTTATACTTTGATATTCGGGCCGACCGAGGACAGCGGACTACCCAAGTGTAAGGACTGCAGCAATGTGGATCTTCGAACATCTACATTTATGGTAGGTACAAAACTGTACTTTTGTAACTGTAGTGTGCTATTGACTTGTTTCTGTAACAACAGTAAAATATGTTATTTATAAAAAATATATGGAAGGGGAGATTTCACCCTGTACTCCTGCCACCTGCACTTAAAGGTTGCTGAAAGTACTCCACCTACACCTCCTTGTTCAGTATATCCCATAATCCTGCCCTCCAGAGGGTGAGGAGAGTCTTAATAAAAGTTATCCTGTCCTAAATCCATAAAAAGACACTATCGTCCTTAAAAATATCTGATGTCTTTAAGACATATCTCAACATCACATCAACAGAATCAAAAAATAATTTTAGAAATCATCAAAAACTGAAGTTAGAAATGCTCATAATAAACCTTTTCTTCTCCCATATGCCTTGAAAGATTTTCATCCCAAAAGGCAACATTCTGTCCCAGTCCTCCAAATGGCTCTGCTTACGTGGGAAACCCAGAATGATTATTCATTTTTCAGTGTTTCCTATCTTTCTGCTATGGCCCACCAGCAAACATTAAGGAATACATTTGCCTCAGTTCCAAGAATATGAAAATGCTGATTACATTTTAAACAAAGATCCTTGGTTTGCTCCAGGCCAATCTGAGGGAACAATCCTCTAAGTACTCCTTAGCCCACTGTTCTGTAATCACCTCTGGAATTAGGATGGCCTCTGTTTGGGTCCATCTAACATCTCCCATTGTATGGCCTGTATCTTCTGTAGCCAAGACCTGAAGTTGTGCTTATATAACATTGATGGATGTGGTCCCTTTTGGATCTCCATATTCTGTACTGTCCCAGTTACCACTTCCTCTCTTCCCAGACTCTCTAAAGTCAGTTCCCAGCAGTAAGCATTCTGATGTCATACAATTTGTGCTAAACTCAAAACCATTTTTCTCATCTTTTTCTTTTGGTCTGGTATCAGTTTAGGGGACTTTCTATCTAGCAGTCACCACGTAAAACTGCAAATCATGAGCATAAAGGAGACTACAATTCTCCATTTGCAGCTTTCCCAATTACATCTTCATATTAATACTCTGTTACTAGAGCCATGTATAATGCAAAAAGAAGAGTATGAGAATATCCCTGGCAGGGCACGCTGCAAATAACCAAATCATTTGTTCTGTTTGTCTGATTTTTGTCCTGGGGAAGTCATGCATTTTTTTAACATAAGAAGCAAATGTATACCATAGACAGGACCTGTGAAGACTGACACAGAACTCACTCCAGAAGACTTGATCATCTGCCTTTTCAACACCCCCCATCCCCATACACTCGTGCGCTCTCAGACACACACACACACACACACACACACACACACACACACACACACACACACACACACACACACACACACCGCTGACAGAAATATCTTGTATAAAATGAGGGCCAGCACTTTTGAAAAAAAAAAACAAAAAAAATTGTACTCCACATTCTCCAAGGAAACAGATCTGCCAAAAAAGTGAACCTATCCCACTGTTGTCTATCCACTACTAGACATCTGGTCAAGTAGTTGTGCCAAATATTTCACCCATTTGCAACGGAAAGCTCCACTGATCCCCTAAAAGTATCTGCAAGTATGGTGAACCATATTCTTAATCCTTTCACCCACTTTAGACTCCTGGGCTCTTGTAGTGCCATCCCAGCTTCTTCCACAAGAAGAGACAATTTCAACCCCTCCAGAAATCTACAATTTACATTGTTCATTACCTGCTGAGTACAAATTATCAAAATTTTATAAACCTGTATAAATCTGTCTAAAAGTACCTGCAGTGACCCATGGGGAGTGTGCCCATTTCTTCCTACCACTTCCTGTTAAAATATCCTTCACTGTTCTGTCATCTTACTGCTTTTGAGTCTGGAATGCAAGAAGATGCCCTGCCATTCCTCTCCATCTTCAATAATTATTTTTTGAATAATTTATACTGGGCATCTAAGTTCTTAGTGTGAATCTAGATTTCCTGCGTGAGGAGAGCCAGTTTATTTCAATTTATCCTGAAGGAGAACACCCTGTCATTAGCTGATTTCTGAGTTACCTAATCTGATAGTCAAGATCGTATCCCTGGTTACCTACATCTTTATATTTATTAGCATGTCTCACTTCAGATTTCATTTTTCTCATCTTACATGAGGGGGGCCATGGCTCTATGTGACTTGTACAGTATTTATCAATTCAGTTAATTTCAAGGGTAGATTTTCCATGCTGTGACAAGACTAATGGTTATCAAAGCATGTTATTGCTCCACTCTTTTACTGCATGCAAGGGTGCAGAGACAGCTTATAGACAGTAGGGAATTAATTTCTCAGACGGTATTGTTATTCAGCTAACTGAACTTTAAGATGAGACTATTGGACCTGCAGCAGCTGTATTAGTCAACTTTGGCCTTTATTACAGTTAGTAAGACTGTTTAAAGCAACAGAAGATTTCACCCAGAAATTTGTAGGACAGTGCAAAAGTTTAGTGTAGCTTTCTCTCTTGCAAAACCCTTTCAAGAGATGAAATACTGGCAACGTCTTCCTCATGAGTTCATGAGCTATTCAAATCAAAGGAAGAGAAGCACTGAATTCAGCTCAACAAAATCCTTTCATTTTTGTCAGTAATTGTTAGTGGGGGTGGAGAAAGGTGCATGTTTCCGCTTATACAGGTGAGGTAATAACTACCAGTCCAATATGTGTATGCTGCAGATTTGTGAACACCTGGGAGGCAAAGTGCTATATTTGCAATCACCAGAATGAAAATATTTTTGAGGGAATGTTCTGTAATCTTTGCTGCACATCAGCTGCATGGGTGTTCTGTAGCCACCAACTCAGAAAGTCCTATAACCACCTGTGTTTCTCCCAAGGCCTACAATTTTGTCAGTAACATAATTTGCTGGCCAGAGCAAATGACACTGCCTGAGAGTTTACAGATAGAAAATGCCTTTGAAATGCTTGGAAAGTTAAGCAAAGCTACTTTTAGGAGAGGGGTTCATGTGACCACTTCAGCTCAATAAATAGGTGAAGAGTTCCTGATGTTCCATTTTGGGAACTGAAGTAATTTCAATCAAAAGACTGTATGCATGTTGTCTCCTTTAGACGGAAGATGAAGCAAAAAGTTTTGCGCTTCTCTTAAATGGATCTACAGTGTTTTCTTGATTGCAGATACTTTGAATAAGGTAGTTTTGAGAACAAATATGTGAACATTGTCTGCAATGACTTATGACTGTTTTTTTGAATGGGTGATCAATCATTCTCTCATAGGGATCTTCATTCCTTCCACCCCACTAACTAATTCTTACCTCTGCAACTTTGAGGCAAAACTAGTTGCCATCCCTATTCTAGAACTTGTTCTTAGAACTGAATTGTTCAGTCATGGGACTTGAGCAATAATACATTTTGCCTGCTAATATTAGAAATTGTATGTATGGAAGACTGGAAAATGTTTTACTTTAATTTCTGGATCTGAAGTTGATAGGCTATACCAAGATCTTCAGCTCTTGTCTGCTTATCTGATTTCTAGAGTTGAAAATTTGCATTCCTTTTAGTTTTTAGCTATGTTCACTTCACACAGGAGCTGCTTCTGATGGGGACTGAGGCACAAGCCATTTAGAATCAGACTTTTCTGATTGTAAAGTCCAAGGCAGTTTATAGATCCATAGGTAAGTACTAGGCTAATGGCCCTGGAGCCTTTACAAGCCTAGCCACAAAAAAAAAAAAAAAAAAAAAACTGCCCAGGCAACATGCCGCCCAGTGTTAGTTCACAGTGCCCATATCCAGTAGGGCAACTGGAATGATCCCTAGAGTGAGCTTTCTGTTACTCATCCACTCGTCAAGTTTTCTCTTGAAGAGGACCAGCGAGGTGCTCTGCTTGACATGAATGGGAAGCTTATTAGAGTATGGGCAGTTTTTGGGAGATGAATCTGTCCCACCAGCATATTCTGTTAATTGTGGTAATGAGATTGTGATCTTTGGAGCGTGTGGCGTGGGGGGATTGGGATTTCTTTAGGTGTAGCATTTCAAGTAGGGCTGGGCCAGACATGGCTTTGTAAGTCAAGCAGAGATCACCACTAAGTAGATGATAAGAGACTGAGAACAGCTGAAGCTTCTTGAGTCTGTCCATGTAGGACATGTGTTTAAGGCCCAGGATCCTTTTTGTGAGGTACTTTTGTGGTCTCTCCAGCTGTTGTAGATGTCTGGTCAGGTACTTGCCAAATGGGGCATTATATTTGATGATTGGTGTAGAGAGGGATGATGACCTCTTTCTTCCTGGATGCGAAACCTTTGGTTATAAGATGTGCCATGTAGAAGGACTTTCTCGCCACAATGGCAGTGTGGTGGTCGAAGGTGAGGTGGCTGTCGACCTAGGTGCCCAGATCTCTTATGGCCCCTTCAGTGGGCCCCCATCAATGTGGTAAATCTTGGGATCTGAGTTTTTTCCAAAGGGGATAATGCATTTTTTGGTGTTAAGCTTCAGGCCATGGTTCCAACAGCAGTCACTGGTCTCAGAGAGGCCCTTTTGTAAGATGCCTACATCACTTGGGGAGGTGATAATGACTCCTAGCTTGCTGTCATCAGTGAATCTGGTCAGCCAGAGTCCTTCTGTGTTGGCCTGGACTTCTGAGAAGTAGTTGGTTGTATGGGATCATTTGCAGGCAGACCATTCTTGTACCCTTTGTGGGCTTTTGCTTTTATGGAGGCTATCTATTTAACTTTGGCATCACATTGGGCAGACTTGTGCAGTTTTTAAGGGTATACTGAGGAATGAGAGGACAGTGAGAAAATATGCAACATAAATAGAGAAAAAAGTGTAGATAGGTAACACTGCATGTTACACATCTACTTATGTTACCAAAATATGCCGAGGCAAGCCTTAACTGCAGTGTAGTAGTACAACACATGCATACAGCAATGACATTAATGCTGTTTTACTGTAGGCGGTGTATGTGATTTTGTTTGCTGCAATTATCTTGGATGTCTAATATAGTGTTTAGGTTGCAGGACTACATGTCCCACCCAATAGTTTGTTTTCTTTTATTCTTATTTATTTTTTCATTCTCTTTGTGCAACACACTTCAGGATTGCCCCAGCACTGCTTTTAGGGTGATTAGGCAGCCATTGCGTTGTCAACTTGGCATAGAAATACCTTCCCAGACAACATAGCAATGCCTGAAGTAGGGGCCTATATTGTCAGTATAGTTTAATATCAACAAGTAGCCTTTTGGTGAGATTGAGCAAGCAAGTTTGTCAGTTAGTAGAAGCCATATGTTCTATATTTGCATTTAATTGCTCAGTACTTATTTCACTAGCTTTAGAGTTTAAATACAAAGCATATTTGCAGAACTCCCCCTATTTTCTGGACACAGTATCATTTTATTTGTGGCTGCCACTCTTGTTTTATGCAGCAGTTCTTCCGCTAGTCTGTGTAGCTTTGCATGAAGGCTCCAATCACTTTCACCTTGCAGCTAATGTTTTTTGAGAAAAATGTTTGCTTGCCTTACTGCTGAGCTGAGCAGGTTGAACAGGACTGCATATGCACTGACAGACATATGCAGTAAACAGGAGCTAGAGCCTGCCTTGTTCATTGTCTACCCCATTCCCTGGCCAACCTATCTACCTCTATGTAATACCGTTGCAATAACCCACATAAAAAAACAATTACTAACACACTCTTAATGGTGAAACCTTAAAAACAATCACATATGTCTTGCATTAATACCATAAAAAATTTAAACAAAATCAGGTAATCACGACATAAACTATTATCTGAAAAGAATAACCAAGAAAATCAAATTACTTCTGCAGAAAGTTTACTTATATACTTGACCTTCATAACATACCAAGTGTATCATTATTGTCACTAAACATAATATTGTGCTTACTACTAACAATTTAAACAGCAGATGCCATTACCCAAAAGATGTTAAATAATTGTAACCCATCACACCACCATGTAATACTTCAGTACTATTCAGTCAGAACCCAAGTTATACAACTTGTAATTTTACTTATAATATATGTCTTTTATCAACTTGCAAGTAGGAAAAAGTATTCCATTACATGTCATGTAAGAGTCTTCAAAAACATACTACTGTTCTGTGGAATCAGAAAGTAATCCTTGACCATTTCTTCAACAAATAAATTCTGTCCATAAACACTAATTTGTTGTCAAACAAAATCAAGGGTTTAAAAGTAGTGCACAAATATTACAGAGATATTTTAAACAATCTCAAAATTTCAAGCATGGGCTAACCAGTATAACCCATATATACCCACTGAATATGAAACACTGTGAAACCCACGTTCAGGAGAAGGATTTTAACTTTCCTGGTTATGCCACTTATAGAAAGGACCATATAAGTAAAATTTCTGGTGATGTAATTATAATGATTAACAATTTTTGAAAGATAGCTTTCACCCTCGAAACCATGCAACCATCAGTCATCACAAGGACGGAATTGCCGCTTATAACCAAAACATTAGGAGGTAAGCAGATTCATATAGGATGCATCTGTATGAAGCTACAGAACATTTATCAAGGGCATTTACCTGGCTCCATGACAATGGCAGAGGTGAGCAATTACTACTAGGAGACTTTTAATATATATTGGACTACAGAACACCTTGATGAGAATATCCAGTCCATTGGGTTTTCCAACTGAAGATCACTCCTACATGAGTAGATCCCAGAACTGCTAAAGCAAGTCGTTACTGTCTTTAAACTGTAAATGGATAGACTGATCACCAAAAGTTCCTCTTGCACAGCAACAAGAAGTCGCTCATTAGCTTCAGTTATTCCTCCTTATATGTAATCCATTGTTCCTAGGTAACTTCTCCAGATCTTGTTGTGCAATCAATGATTCAACAGAGTTCTGAGTAGCTCGAGCAGTGATTAGAGGGTTTAGTGTCATTTTTGGAAATATAAGTGCTAACATTGTTATAATTATTGCTATATAGTCAGGATTGGTGTTACAGTTTCTGCTATTTTCTCATTAGTTTTTCAATACTTTTTCTTGAAATGTCTTCCCTCACTGTTTCCCTCTTATTGCCCTCCCCTATCTTTGTCAAAAAAAAAAAAGCTACTCGTATTTTACAGTCATACTATTTTGAACATAGTAATGGCATATAGTGTCTTTTTGTGATGTTTTGTTTGACATTTTTTAATTTAGGATGGATAAGGACTCTAGCAATACGTGCCCTGGCTTCCTTAAGTGCTGCCAATGTGGCCACAAGAAGACATCTCAAGACCCACACAAACCTGTGTTTCATGGTGTGGGTCATGAATCAGACTGCAGCATTTGTAAGAATTCCCCTGCCAGGATTCTTGGATAATCGCAGCAAACATGTACTAAAAGGTTTGCTGGAAGTCGATTCTCCTAATGAAAAGGAAAAAGACAAGTCCAGGACAGAGAGACCTGAGAAGAAAATGGAGATGTGACTATTAGAAGAGTCAGAGCAACCTATTCCAGAAAAATTATCTATGGCCAAAATACCCAGACTAAGTTGCTTTCCCTGACCAGCTCCTTTAGGCACAATTGGCCACTTCTCCTCATCCAGTGTCTTCCTCTAGACAAGATGTTCCTGACATATCTGACTCCTCTCCAAGGAGAACAGGAAGCTTCTCCTTGAAGCAGAAATTGTCAAGCTTTATATCTTCCTGACCTGCTTCTGCCACGACCTTCCCTTCCCCTAGGTCTCTCCAGTGCCTAACTCAACTAAACAGACACAAGATGATGACAGCATTTGTCAAAGCCCAGCTTCAGTTCAGTGTACTCTTGCCACCCCCCCCCCCCCATTGTCCAGGATGGGGAAAGAAGACACCCAAGTCCCTATAACTTTGGTTCCTGTCGGATTTGTGCTGATGTTCTCTGCAGCCTCAGTTTTACCATCTTTGGTGTCAATGCCCTGTACATCGGTGGAGGTGTTGATGCCTACAGTGTTATCACTGACCCCCCCCCCAACTAAACCTGATAGGATGTTTGGCCTTGATGCTTACAGTCTCGTTGCTGGTGTTTTAGCTTTTGGCATTTGATTCACTTCAAAGCCCACACCCATGGCTTCAGCACTGGTATCAGTGCTGACTGGTCAATAATGACAGTTTCCCCTTCCAGTGTTGGTGCCAACTCACTGGTCTTGGCCTCAAGCACCTTGGTGGGTTGTTTGACATCAGTCAGATCTACACCAGTCTGTTAGCTGCATCAGGCACCTGTTCCACAAGTTTCACACCTGTACACCATAGATGCAGGGTCTTAGGACCAGGAAGGCCAAGGGGACATATTTAGTCAGAGTTATTGTCTCCTAGGGAATCCTAGATGACTCCTCACCAAGCCCCCCCCTTCCCCCAAGAAGAAGGCTTTGCAAGAGGAAGCATATCATGTCCCCTTCTGAATCCTCCTTCCCAGACGCAGCTGTTGATGAAGGGGAAATCTTACCTTCAATCCTTTCCTGAGGATGTCTTGGAGATTATGTGACAGAGGGAATGGTGGCCTATTTACTCCACCTCCCCAAAGGGAAGAGATCCTACAGGTCCTCACCCCCAGTGACCTGATTGGCCCTTCTAGATAAATGAATTGTCATAGTCTACACCAAGGCATGAAGGGAACCAGATGTAGTGGAACCCATACCAAGGGATCCCAGCAGAATGCTACAGTCCTGGAAAAACTCTATATTGTAATGTCATTGTCCACCAAGTGAGAGGCTCTACAAGGTACTCAGGCTGTTCATCCACCAAGCAAGGACTCCATAATGACGAATAGGTTAGTAAAATGGCTCTATGGATCCATTACCTTTTCCATCAGGCAGATGTATTATGATGCAATGTTTATACAAAGGTGGAAGTCAAAATAATACAAAAAATGAAAAAAAAAACAGCCCGAAAGATATTTGCAGGGAAAAATAGGCAAAGGTGCATTAATAAGTAAAACTTTACAAAGAAAAAATGAGAGAAGAAATCATGAATGTAGAAAAGAGGATTAGTAAGGTAGAAATTAAACAAATGAAAAATGATGTTATGGATTATTTGAGAAATGAAGGATTTAATCAGCATGATGGGTCCCCAGATGAAGGGGCATCAGGGTGAAGCAGGAGGCATCTGAAAAAGAATTGCCATATGATGATGCCTCCTGCTTCACCTGCTGCCCCTTCATTTGGGGCAGCAAGTGAAGCAGGAGGCATCTGAAAAAGACTTGCCATATGATGATGCTTTGGAACCTTTTGCAGGAGACTGGTATGAAAGTCCAGTTGAAGTGTCACAGTAAGGAAAGGAGCAGGAAACAGTGACAACTGATATAGTTAATGTTGCGGAGTGATGGACCAATGGGTCCCCATATAAAGGAGCAACAGATGAAGGATGGAGCATTTGAAGAGGATATGTCACAGGAAAATATTTTACAACCTTTTGTAGAATCCTCTCAGGAAACAACAAAGGAGATACTCTCAGTCCAGAAGAAAGTGAACTAAAGGAAGACCTGTTTTATTTAATAGAGATGAATAGACATTTTAAGATCAATGAAAGAAATAGATTACAGAAAGTAAATAAGACCCACGTTAGAAGATTGTTAAAAAAGAAAATGAAAGTAATTAAGAGTAGTACAATAAATGTATGTGATTTAACAGAAATAAATAGAATATATTGCTGTGCAGCTAGACTAATAAAGGATAGTGTCACCAAAAAATGTAGAGTAACAAAGGAAAGAAAGAGAGTAGTAAATGCCACCATGGAAGCATCGAACAGAGAAAACTATAAAGCACTAAAAAGAAGCATCACCGTTAGAAGACTATAGAAAAGGGAACAGATTATGTCCATCATATTGAACACTGCTGCAGCAACCTTAGCTATATGGGTTATATCCTGCCAAGCATATAACAGCTGGCTAGCTTCTAAAGCTTCAGAGCAGCCTCCACATGCCCAAACTGTCTGTCAGCTTGAGCAGAGCTGACTAAAAGACAAGTCGGAGTGCCAAGCCCTTCAGAGCTGTACTGCCACCAAAGAGTATGCTCCTCTGATGCTTTTGAGGATTGATGGTTGGCTTGTGTTGTTCCTTTGCTGGGCAGTTCACTTTGAGGGAAAACATTTCCTTCAATATTTTTTGTTTATTACTACTTTCCTCTTCAGGAAAGTTATTTTAAAGCTAAGAGTTTGTATTTTAAAGGACTGTTATGAGACTGTACTGTACTTTTAAATAGGAGTGCTCTTTTTCCTGTCAGTTTAAAAGTTGTTTAACTGAAAACCATTTTTCTGTGGATGAATTGTTTGTTTTACTTTGTGGGGAAGGCAGTCTGTTTTAAAGTGCTTTTTACTTCATTTGCCTATTGAAAAAAAGCAACTTTCAAAGACTTCAATTTTTACCACAGTTTGCTCCTTGCTCTCCATGGAGAAGAGGCAGCATTTTTGGCTTGACCATGGAACAGTATGTTGGTCCTACAGTCAGTCCTTCTTCCAGCCACACACAGAAAAAAAATAGGCAAACAGCCTTTGCCATCACAGCAGGCTAGCAATTTGCCTTAGCCATAGGTGGGTGACTCTGCTGTGGCCATTAGTTGTACCACCATTCATCTTTTACCCTGGATCCCTCTGTTGTAGCACCTACAGCCACAATGCACTGTTGGAGTCGTCTCAGTGGGCAAGGGAGAGACACTCTTGTTGGCTCTGAGAGAGGGAACATAGAAGACTTTCAGGTTTTGTTAGAATGTTGTGCCCATCCCTGGAGGAAGCTGCTGCTGCTTTTAGTAATGTTGTTGGTCTCATTTTTTTCTGTCAAAAAGAAAACTTAGCATGTATCTAGTCCTCCTCAAATTTCCTTAAGAGTAGTTTACTGGGTCTGGTTTAGTTCAGGCTATTGATCCTTCTTATACTGTAGTTTCTGATAAAACAAAGAGGGATACTTCATTTCCTGAAGAGATTCAAGATTCTGAAACTTGACAGGGGGATGAAGGGACGGATACAGCATTTTCTCCTCAGATTTCTGATTCATATTCAGAGGTCTCCCCTTTTTTTGGGGGGGGGCTCTTTCTCTGACACTGTTTCTAGAATGCCCCAGTGTTTTCAATGGGAGAACACTGAGGTTTCTCAGACCCTCAGAATATACTGTGAGCTGTTACTGAAGGAATTACCGAAACCTGCACCCATTCCACTAGTTCTATCAGCTTTGGAGGATATATGTCTTACTGCCTGCAATTTTCTTGACAGTCAGCCATCTGGCCCTAAAAAGGCAGATAGAATATATAAAGTTCCTTAGTCGTTTATGTTTTTAGACACTCTTCTCAAATCTGATCCAGCAGCTATAGCTTTGGTTAATCCCTCTGCTGCTTAATACATAGTTAGTTTCAATCCTACTCTTTCTGATAATGATGGGGAAGGTTATTGATAAGTAAGGGAAAAAAGTGTATGCTTCTGCAACTGATTTTCAGAATTTTGAATTCCCAGGCTCATATTTTAAAGTTTATTCTGACTAATGGTGAAAGTAGGATGAATGTTTTAGCTGCAGTTTCTGCTTGTGAGGAAAAATCTGCTTAAATAATTAATTTATTCTATTGTTCATGGCTCCACTCCCTCTATACAGTTGTGTGTATGACTCTGTTGATATTTCTTCCAGGGCTGTGGTCACTGGTACTGTTTTGTGGAGGTTTGCATGCTTGCATTCTAAGAACCTCATCAATGATAAAAATGAGATTTTAAATTCGCCTTTGGATAGAGATTTAGTTTTTGGCCGCCCTACTGCAGAGGTGATCAAAAAGTGTGATGAAAGGGGTAAGCTGATCCATGGAATCTCTTAAGATTTTTAGCCATATTTTTCCAAGTTATCCAAAGGATTCTCTAACTCCTCATCCGATTTTGGTAGTAAACAAAGTAAACAGTCTCCACAAAGTACAGGTAAAATGTTTAAGACGAAATTGCAAGGGAGGTTTCAAGAATATTTCTGGAAACTCCCAAAGTCACGGACAGTCCAATAAGTCAGAATGACTATTTAAGAGACTTTGCATCCCTCAACCCCCTGGCAGCTACTTTCTTCATCAAGAAGTCTAAATCTTCACCTTTTCTTTGGCAACAGATAGTTTCAGACAAATGTGTTATGAAGATCATTCATCAAGGTTACAGATGGCAGTATGAGGAAATTCCTCCCTTCCATGCTGTAATTCCTTATCCTCCAGAACCAATTCTTTTGTTTCCACCTGTTGTTCTTCACATGCTGCTCCATGAAGTGATAGATCCAGATCCCCCTTCCCAGGTGGCAAAGGGTTTTTATTCAAGGATGTTTTTAGTCACAAAAAATGAAAATGCTTGGAGAACAGTTTGTGATCTTTTTTTCCTAAACCTGTTTGTGATATTGCCCAAATTTAAAATGATGTCACTTCACAGCCTGTTACCTCTTCTTCCTCTTTCAGGTTTCCTTATAACATTAGATTTAAAATTTGGTTATTGTCACATTCCTATTAATCTAAACTTCAGGCATTTCTTAAGGTTTTGCGTGTCTGTGTCACATTATTAGTTCTCTGCCTTTTACTTTGGACTATCCACTGCACCAAGAATGTTCACAAAGTGTCTAGCTCCATTTATAGCCCATTTCAGGCTACAGGGTATCCAAATTTTTCCATATTTAGATTACTTGCTTGATTTTGCAGAGTCTTTTTCAAAGTGTCAAGAATCTCTTTCATGGATGAGAGATATCCTACACAAGTTGCGATTCCAAGAGAACATTCAAAAGTCTTTCTTGACTCCTTATCACAGGATTGTGTTTCAGGGATGTCAGCTATACAGCACAGTTCAAAAAGCTTCTCTTCCACTTGAAAAATAAATCTATGTCTAGGTTTTCTACTCAGACTTCAGTCATTTTGAGGGAATAACTCAGGATTGTGGGACTTGTGGCATCTATGATTCTCATTATACCCATCAAGATTCCATAAGAGAAAAATATAGTGGTATCTGAAGTCTGCTTGGCCCCATCACCCCTTGTCTTTTCAAATCCCAGTGCTGGTGGTTGTCAGAAAGAATCACTTGGTGGAGATAGCAAATATCCCTAAATCCATGTCTCCCCTTTTCCTTCCCTGTTACACAGCAGTCAGTCACCACAGAACCTTTGGACTTTGCTTGAGAAGCAGTTTCAGGAGGGATAAAAGTGCAAGGCGTGTTGGACACCAAGGGCAGAGATAAAAATATAAGAGAGATGCTTGCTCTGATGAAAGCACAATTCTCTGAATCATCTTTGGTCCCTAGGACCTCTTCAAGTTGTTACAGACAATACCACAGTCATGTGATATGTCAACAAGCAATGGGAACCAGGTCATACTCCCTCAGCAGAATAGCTATGTTAGCTTGGGATATAGCATCGCAGCACAGTCTGACTTTTACGGGCATCCTACTTTCCATCAGAGCAAAATTGTGTGGCAGACAAGCTGAGCCGGACAAGCACAGACCCTCATGTATAGAAACTAGATTAGGGGGTCTTCCAAGATTTGATCCATCTGTGGGGAGTTCCTCAATGAGACCTGTTTGCCTCCTCCCTGAACAAACAGCTGGCAAGATTCTGCTTCAGGACTCTGTGAAAGAAGGCCTGGAAGACAGATGACTTTTCTTTTTCTAGCACAGGCATGTTTTTGTTTGCTTTTCTACCCTTTCGACTACTGTGCAGGGTACTTCTGACGATTCAGAATGAACCCCCCCCCCCCAAGATCATTGTGGTGACTCCCTTCTGGCCTAGGTAACCATGGTTCTCCCTTCTTTTGGAAATGGCCAGGGACAATTAGCACAAGCTTCCTCACAGACTGGATCTGCTTGCACAAGAATAGGGGTGTTTGATACACCCTAACACCCGTTAACATCAGTGGACTGCCTGGATGTTAGGGTCAAGAAAACCTGCTACTAGAAAATCATATTAGCAAATGGAAAAGGTCTTCTAGTTTGTACCAACAATATAACCAGCACACATTCAGGGCTAATTTTTCTCTGGTTTTACAATATTTGTGTGAAATACTATCCTATGGCATTTCTTACTTCAGTCAAGGTTCATTTATCGGTCATTTCAGCATGTGTGCTCATGGATCCTCTTTCGATGCATTCTTATGTCACAAGTTTTTTCAAACAGTTTTTGCATACTAGGCATCCTAGAAAACTCCTTGGGATCTTAGTTTTGTGTTAGAGAAGCTAAAACGTTCTCCATTTGAATTAGCTAACCTGGCTGACTTGACATGGAAAACACCCGATTTCTTCATTTCTAGTAAATGTCAGGGACCCAACACTCCCTCCCCAAGTTAGAGAACTTAGAGCTTCTCAAAAAGCTTCCTCTGGGATGATTCAGCAAAGTAAATGACTAAAATTCTCTTTTTGAGCAAGCAAGGAAGAGATCCTTATTCCACTACAGTTGTTGCAGCCTTCACCTTTTTGTCGGAACCTTTCTATTCAGGATTCAGCTATATCTCCAAGGTCTAATTAGCTACTGTTTCAGCATATTATTAGGGATTTTTGTGTCAGCCTCCTTAGTTTCTCTTAAACTACCTAAAGCTATCCTAAAAGGAGTTTTCCACTCTAGACATCCCTGTCTTCACTGAACACTTCCATGGGACATAAACTTTGTACTGGTAAAGCTCACTTTGCCACCCTTTGAATGCCTCCTTATGGTAGAATTGAGGTTCTTGTCTTAGACTTTATTTTGGTGGCTATTACATCTGCTAGATGAATTTTTTAAGTGCTCAGCCTCTTATCCAAATTTCCTTATCATTCTCATAAGGACATGGTTATACATAGAACTAATCCTTCCTTCCTTTATGCCCAAAGCTACCAATACAGCTGTAGTCTATACTCCTACACATTTTCTTTCCAAGGTATGCTAATAAAGGAGAATAGAGATTACAATGTTTAGATGTACAAAAACATTTTATTTGGAAGTACTATGGAATTTAGCAAAGCTAACCAGTTAGGTCAAAAAGTGACTAAAACTTTCACTCTCTTTCTAAACAGCTGTTTTGACTTTTTTCTGCTATTTGGCTAGCCATATGCCATTGCCTTCTATATCCAGAGCACACTGACATGGCTCAGGCTGCATCTGTAACTCTCCTTAGAAGTCTTCCTTTAGACAAAATTTGCAGAAGCTGAGTGATCTTCCTTACATACATTGGCCAGTCATTACAGTTTGAATATTTTGACTAGGTCCAGAGCTTCCTATATGGCAGTGATCCTCAAAGGCATTTTGTCTGAATTTCACCCAAGGTATGCTGGGAATTCTGCTCATCTGTTTGCAATGTATGGACAGGAGCAGCTTAAATATGCAAGTTATGTACTTACCAGAATGATAGATTTAGTTGGTCTATAAGTAGGTCTTGGGCCCCACCTTTGTTTTTAATCTGTTAACAAAACAAATCTGTCCCCATTACCATCATGGCAGACATGCATAATTGTGTACCTTCTAAATTTAAATTTTGTCATCACAGCAACCTTTTTTTTCTATCAAATTCTGACTCCTCAAACTGTATGATATAATACCGTTACTTACCACTGCTTCTTTCTACAGCTCGTTATTGAAGCATGTGTTAATTCTCAACATCTGATGTTGTCTCTTCCATCTGTGTCCAATGTATGGGGTGTTCAGATCCAACTTTGGCCTTAGAATTTGGGTCCAGGGCTCAAGCTCCTCCCCTTACCCAAAATTCTTCATTCTAGCACTGAATTACCTCCGATCTTGTTTGCCATTCAAGTACTATGGACACTGGTTTCTTGGCTCAGTGCTTTGGGAAGTTTTTTTTTGAGTACATAAAAGTGTTTTTCACCTCCTCCTTTACTTTTTGTGTTTTTTCTCCAATAGTTTTCTGCTCTCACCTTCATCCTCCCCTATCCAAAATTTTTTTTTGTCATTCTCTGTAGAGAATTATTGCTGTTTCCCACTTTTCCCATCCAGTCTGTTGGATAGCTGTTGGAGCTGAATGAATAGATAATCTCTTGTCTTGGTAGCTTTTTGCAATTTAGGGTTGTTATTTATTGTTTCTGCTAGTTTAGCTGTTGATGGTGGTGGGGTGTTCATCTTCTTTTAGCACCAGAATGTCAGATAAGCCATCCGCCTTTAAGAAATGCATTGCTTATAGTCACAAAATCCCTTACCAAGATCCTCTTTCTAAATATGTGTATTGTTTAGAGGCTTCACACCTTGACTATGTCTGCACAGCCTGTGCTACCTTTTGGGCCAGAGCTGAAATAAACTTGTGCTTAAGGGGCTTCTCCGTGACACAGTAGGAGAGTTTCCCCCTTCCAGTCATCTTCATCAGCATTTCCTTCATCAGAAAAGAACAAAATAAAGAAGTCTAAGGATAAGAAAAAGACTCTCTTAAGAAATGTTCTCTGGATTCATCAGGTACATCTGGTCCTGCTGCTAAGAATCCCAAGCCATCAAATCCATCCTCGGCACCAGTGACCCTCAGGGTTAGGTCTCCTGCCCCTCCGTTTCCAGGGCCCAGATTCCCCCTGGAACCTGTTACCCCTAGGCTTAGATTACCTTTCTTACAGAAAAAGTCTTTCCAGAGGTTTCCAAGGTCCTTGTCCATGGCTTTGTCCTTGAGATTGGTTGGGTTCTCCAGGAGTCTGTTTGAGGCTAACATTGACAGACCGATGAGGAAGTTTTTGAGGACCCAACTCCAGCTGGAGGTTCTCCCAGTGCTGACTTATGTCAGAGGGTCAGGACTTGCTCTTTCCTCCCCAATGATTATTACTTCTTCCTCAGTCCGACCTTCAGTTTTTGGGCCCTTGGATCCGAGGAATGTCTGTGTTGGAACCAGACTACATTGACTCTGACTATATCTCTGATCTGCTTGACTCAGAATACCTAGGATCTTGATTGGTCTTGGAGCAGAGGGATCAGAGCCAGCATTGTGGAGTCAGGGTGGACTCCAAAGTTTTCTTGTCTGTCCTTTCCTCTCTGTTCTTTGGCTGTCAACAGCTCAGTTCTGCTGTTGGCTTCAGTGCCCAGACAATGAGTTCTTGGAGCTTGAACATGTCTGATTCCTTGGACCTCACTGGGATTATGTTGGGGTCTGTCTCAGCACTGGCATTTAAGGTCTTTGAGGAAGTGTGCTCACAGTCCTGGGAACAGAAGTCCTTTCCCCACTTTGACCCACCCCTGCCCTCATGGAGTTCTCTTCCTGTCATATCAGGACAAACAGCCCTTCGAAGTCTCAAAGAATTTCATATAGTGGACCCCTCATCCGCTTGGGAGTCTCCTCCAGAGCTTCCCTTTGGGAAGGTACACCAAAAGCATGCATGCAGAAGATGACACATGGACTCCCCTCAGGAGATCCTCACTGAAGATACTGATTTTGATGAGGGAGAGGGCTCCCCCATGTTTTCCCTTGACAGTGTCTCCTTTGGTGAAATCCTTGAGCTACTTAGGCAGGAAGTAGGGTGGTCCATTGATGGCCATGCCCACGAAAAATTAGTATTCCTATATGCTTCTGGGATTGGCTCGTCCACTTCTTGGGTGGTCCCTCCCTCTGGTGGCCTGGTTCTGAGGTGGGCGTTGAAGGAAATTGATGTAGTTGAACCAGTCCCTGAAAATCTGATAAAATTCTAGTTTCTTCAAGGATAGGCCCTTCTGAAGCAAGAGTCCCACTGGAGACTCCATGATGATGGCAGTGGCTGCCAAAAAAGCCCGCTGAAGAGAGCTCTACTGCCCTTCCCATTAACAAGAAATTCCAGAGCATTGATCATGTTTGAAAATCTGGTATATGCCTCTGCAACCTTCACTCTCAGGGTGCTGAATTATTTGACCCATATAACATGCTTTCAGAGGGAATTGACTAAAGAATTATCCAGAAGTCCTTCTTTGGGTCCTTTTCTGCAGAAGGCAGGAAATCAGTTGATATGCAACTGACTACCCTACACTCCAAGTCAAACGTTGTATGCCTTAACTCTAAGACAACTGATGGTATGTTTAGAATGACAGGCAGTGGAATAGCTGTTCTCTATCATGCCTAGATGCATGACAGACTTCGCCAAACACTTCAAGACATCTCTTTTTAATGCCCCTTATGATGGATCCAACTTGTTTGGACATGAAATTAGAGATGTTGCCTACAAGCAAACAGGATAGCAAGATCTTGTCTGCCATTGGGATACACTTTTCCTACCTCTCAGTGGACCTTTTCCAGAAACCAAAAAGATGGTATGAAATTGTGGTTCCGCAAGTCTCAAGGCTTTGTTCCTGATGCTTCTAGCAGTAGACAACCCTCCCAGAGGCAGAGGTGGGAATAATCATAACAGACATCACCCAGTTGCAGAGGTGGACCTTTTCAGCACTCCTGAATGGTTGCCTGACATCTGCAGTCTTGAGGCAGTTGGGGGATGCTGGGAGTGCATGCAGATTCTGCACAGAAGGCACCGCAGCCGAGAATCAAACCAGAGAATCTCTTGCTGTGAGGCGACAATACAACTCACTGCACCACTGCGCCATCCAATTATATTCACAAAGTAGCAGAAAGTATTCTAAGAAGTAAGTGAACATGAGATTGGAGAAAGGAGATTTTGGTGATAGGGATGACTGCAATTAGGGATACAGAGAATAGGCAAGAGGGGGGCTGGCATTCACAAGAGAAAACTGGCAAAGGAAACAAGGTATTGGGAGCAAATAATTAGAGAGAAAGGTAATAGAATTGGAAGAGGCCAAGTGGACATTTGGACTGCAGGCTAGAGACTGCCTTCCCTATCAATATCCTAAGTGAAAGACCTGCTCTGGTTTTAGTTGAATCTAGAACAGATGCTGCTGCTGTTAAAAAGGGATAATTTGTAGGGCTTGTAAAATATTGCATGATAACTACAGGAGTTGATCAAAGAAGGTTAGAAAAGATTGGGAAGAGAGATTGGATAAGAAATTCACTAGGAAACAATGGGAGGGCATATCTACAGCTTCCAACTATGCAACATGTAGAAGATTTAGTATTTTTCCTTGGAAGTGTCGGCACTGGTATTTCTGTACTCCAAGCAGACTTCAAAGAATTTTTCCTCTGGTAGATGGCAGATGTTGAAATGTGATGGGGAAGAAAGGTGTAGATGGGAACATGTGTTTTGGGAGTGTAATGAGTTGGCAGACTTCAGAAATTCCCTACAGAGTAGTTTGACAGAAGTACTGGGTGAGCAAATGGGTGTAACTAGGGAAATTATTTTTCTTTGCTGGGATACAGGATCTGAATTGCCTAAACATAGTAAGACCTTGTTAAGTTTGATTTTGGTGGCTACCAAGACAGCAATTACTAGAAAATGGAAATCAAAGTTTAGACCAGCTGTATTTGAAGTATTGAATATTGTATCTTGAAGAAGGATCTTTAGAAAAGGGTAGGAGCAAATTATATAGAAAAAATGGAAATTGTTAAAAAAAATACGTGATGAATGCTGTTTTGGAGGAGGAGTTGAGATTTTAGGGAAGCCAGGAATTGAGCAATTTTATATAATATTGGACTGACGATAGTTATACAAAAAAACATGATATATAATGTTTGTCGCAAGGAATATGTTAATATGGCTTGTTTCCTTTTATATAAAATTGTTTGCCTGTCTCTTAAGTGATAATTCAATAAAGGTGTTAAAATAAATAAATATTCCCTTTTTTGTCATCCCCTTATTCAAGAAAACTTCTCAATGTTCCACCCCCACAATGGAAGGCAGCAACAAAGGAAATAAAAAGGTTGCTAGATAAATGAGTCTTCCAGGAGGTCCCACTAGACCACCAAATGTCTGCAATGTATTTAAGGTTCTTTTATGATACCAAAGAAAAACAGGAGCCTTGGGACTATTCTAGATCTCAGTCACCTGAGTGCATAAAATTGGTCACAATTCAGTCCTTACTGCCATTATTAAGGAAGGAAGACTAGACGTGCTTGATAGACCTCCTGGATGTGTACTATTGTATAAAAATGAATAGACACTCCAGGAGGTTTCTCCCCTTTCAGCTGGGAGCCAGTCACTTCCAGTTCAGAACCCTACCACCTGTCAGTGACCACTGATGCTTCCCAACTGTGGTCGGGTGGGGGGACATTTCTTGGGAAAGATGGTCCAGGGCACGTGGTCTCCCACAGAACCCAGTCTTCATAGCAGTGTTCTGAAGATGAGGGCAGTCCTCCTACTGTTGCAGATCTCTCAGAATTCTCTACCCAGTTGTGTGAGTACCTTTCAGACAGACAATATGTTGGTGGTTTGATACACCAACAAACAAGTGGAACCACATTCTTGCGCATTGTATCAAGAAGCCATGAGTGTTTGACAGTGGGCAGTGTCTTCTCACTGATTTCTGAAAGCAGTGCACATCCCAGTGAAGTTGAGTGTATTGGGATACAAGCTGAGTAGATCAATTCTTCTACCTCACAAGTGGTCCCTCAATTCATCAGTGGAAGAGCAGATTTTCAACTTTGCTGTGATCTATTTGCCACTCCCTCCAGCACCAAATGCAGCAATTACTTTGCACTAAAACCCCAGAGGAGGATTTCCCAAGGGATGCTCTGCTCCACAATTGGCCCCCAGGTATACTTTATGCTTATCCTCCTCCTCCTCTTATACCAAAGTTTCTACAGAAAGCAATGTGGAGCAAGGTGATAGTGATCCTCATTGCCACCTTTTGGCCTCAACAAATGTGATTTCTCTTTCTTTGTTTTCACCTAAGTCACCCACTATGGGTGCTGGATGCAGCTCCACACCTTCTCTCTCTCTCATCCATCCAGAATGTCTCACCCAAACATTGAAGCCCTCAAATATAACCGCATGGTTTCTCCAGTTCCTTTGATGGTAAGACAGTCCAGGTTTTCGTCACAGGTTGTGTATATATTTTGGGTTCCTATTAGATGAACGAATGATCAAAATCTGGAGTACAACATGCTTGACACACTTGGATCGATCGTTCATCTAATTGAACACTGAAAAAGATGAAAACCGGAGTTCCGAAAAGTTTTAGTTGGCCATGGTGGTGAGTGTAGTTTGTGGCATGACCTTACACTGTCTGGAATGGCTAGGTAAGTGAATTCCGTACTTGTGTGTGTGTGTTACGATTACCAGGTAATTGCCCTTTCCCCAATGTAGAGTGATCTCTGAGTTGGTATATATAGTTGGGAGGGGTGTGGGGGGTGAAGCCTCCCACTTTCTTTTAAAAACAGAAGAGTGTGTTTAGGTTTGAAAGTTGTTGAATGATGTGAGAATGTATGGGTTTATATGTATTAGTTGTATATGTGTGTGTTGCATGTTAGTGTAGGGAAGGTGTGGGAAAAACTAAACTTTTCAGAACTCTGATTTTTCGTTATTTTAAATGTTCGATTAGATGAACGTTCAATTAAGTGTGTCAGGCATGTTGTATTCGATATTTTGATCGTTCGTTCATCTAATATAGACCCTATATTTTGACCTCCTCATGGAGATCTTCAACCATAAAAGTATGTGAGAGTAAGTGGAAGAGATTTTTTATTTGGGCATCCAGCAGGGACATAGATCCCTTCTCAGCTCCTCTCCCTGCTATCTTGGATTTTCTGGTTGGCCTTTTTTATGATGGAGCTAGATATTCCATAATTGAAGTCCAGCTGGGAGCCATTTCAGCTTTCACTTAGCAGAAAATCAAACTTCACTTGCTTCTTTGAAATTGTCTAAGGCCTTCTTAAGGGTCATTTTCCTCATGTGGCCTCACCGCATAGGAGAGTACATGCTACATCTTTTGGATGTGCATAGACAGCTCAGATTTTATTTGCACTGTACTAAGAATAGTAGAAAGACTAACAAAATGTTTGTGTCGTCCTCTGCTGCTAAATTGAATAAAGGAGTTTCGAAAATAACGCTTTCAGCATGGCTATCAGAATGCATTTCCTATGTATATAAGAAAAGGGATAGTGTCTGCCTGGCAATCCCAAGGCTGACAATACTGGGGCAATCACTGCATCAGCTGATTTTTCTCCAGAGTTACCAATTGACATCTGTGCAACAAATACTCCCAACGTACCTTTCATAATCATTCTCCTGTACAAATATCTACTAACCTCACCCCCTTAAAAAAGCAAGCATCTTTCTACTCATCAGTCTCAGGAGTGTAGTAAACAAAGTTCAGGACTTCCATGCCTGGTTAGCTAACTATACTCCTGACATAGTCACCCTAACTGAAACTTGGCTGAAACCATATAATCAAGATGGTGAAATCACCCCACCTGGCTATAACATCCTTAGACTTGACAGGCAAAGGAAAAGAGGTGGAGGAGTAGCCATACTCTACCCTGACCACCTCTCAATAATTAGTCCAAACCTCCCTCTACCTACTTTCTTCACAGCTGAACTCCTACTTACGAATGTTCAACTTAACTTTACCACCATAACTGTTGTAGCAATTTATATCCCTCCAGGAGACAATCTAGGCATACTCTAGAACATCCTATCCTACCTCTCACAGACCATCCACAATTAAACCATCATTCTAGGGGATGTAAACATAGATTGGCTTACAATTCAAACTCCCCATGCTACCTCTTGTATCAACTTACATGGATTGACCAGCTAATCCCTTCCCCTACCTATATTAGCAAGTCACACCTGCCACAGTCTATCCTTGACTGGATTTTGTTGTCTCACCCCCAAAATTACCACAACCCTCACACTCTACCATACTCCCTTAGTGACCACTGCCTTATCACAGTAACTAGACACACTCCCCTTTCACCAGACCTTTCAGGTTTATCACTTCCTGCAAAATCTCTTCCTTTAGTCCAGACTCTCTTTCTGACCAACTCTCCAGAATTGACTGGTCCCACCTCACCACACTCCCCTTAGATGAAGCTGTCCACTCTTTCAACTTCACCTTTCTAAACATCCTCACCTTCCTTGCACCCCTCCAAACAATCTGAATCAAAGCTAATACTGCTCCCTGGCTAACCAAATTGACAAGAGCCCTGATGAAAAAACATGACAGGATATGAAAATTGTGGACTAAAACCAGGACCCCTTCTCTCCTACAGACCTATAAAGAACTTAGGAATTAAATAAAACAATTATTAACAAAGACAAGATCAAATTCTGTGCAAACCCTCAAATCTGACCCAAAAAAATTCTGGAACACAGTCATATACTGCATCCAGGAAACCCTTTCCCTCCTAACCCATGCCCGAATAAAATGTCTGAAGAAACTGCCACTGCATTCAACAACCATTTTATTAACTCAGTAACTACCATTATTAATGATCTTCCCACTAGAAAAAGTACTAATAACCCTACTTTCTCAGCCTCTCCACCTCATTCTTCAAACTTTTTTCCCTCACATCAGTCTCAACTAACTATATTAAATCCCTACTCTCTAAACTCAAACCCTGCTCCCCCTCAGCTGATAATCTAGTTTATTTCCTACAGATTGCAGCTGAACCCCCTAGCCTATCCTGTATCCATCCTGATTAATCGATCTATCTCTGAATCATATGTTCCAGCAATATGGAAAACATTCTATACATTACCTATACATAAAGGAGGAAATTCTTCTGATTTATCTAACTTCAGACCGATTGCTATACGGTCACCCCTCTCCAAGATCCTTGAGAAATGCATTCACAAGCAGATAATGCAGTATCTTCTCCAACAGAACCTTCTAACACACGCATAACACGGATTTCGTCCTAAACGCAGTACTACAACTACACTAATATCCTTTATCAGTACTGTATCACTGGCCCGTGACAACAATAAACTAGTTTCATGTCTGTTCCTCGACCTCTCCAAAACCTTTGACACCGTCTCCCACGCCCTCCTCCTAGATAAACTCTCTTATTTAAGTTTCTCTCCTTCCACCATATCCTGGTTTTCTAGCTCTCTCTCAAACTCAAATGGCACTCTTTCCTATCCTCCCCCCTAATCGTCCCAATGGATGTCCCCCCAGGATCCGTACTTGGGTCACTCCTATTCAATATTTTCACCTACCTACTTTACACTTCTTGTCCTAATTCTACACTTATACAATATACAGATGATTTAACAGTCATCGCCATTGCTGATAATCCATCTGACCTCCACTCTACTACCCAAGCATCATTCAACACAATAGAAACATGGCTTTGTGATAACAAATTAATTCTCAACCCCAAGAAAACTAAGCTTCTACTCTTCCTCCCAAAAAATCTTATCAATCTCAAAACTACATTTTCCATCCTATCAAGCAATAACACTATCATTACTGCTGAACCTAGCACTAAACTGCTAGGAGTCATAATAGGCGATCAGCTTAAATTCAATCTCCAAGTCACTGCGTCTATCAAAATGACTCACCAGAAACTTGGACTCCTTTACCATAACAAAAGACATCTAACCAATACAGCCAGAATAACTCTCTCCCATGCATTTCTTCTTCCCACACTTCTCTGTGGCTGTCAGTTATTCACAAATCTTAATACCACACTCATAACTAAAATCAAAACTACATATAATAAGGTTGCTACATTTGCAGAAAATCAAACCTACAAGTCACACCATTGCCTATCTCTTAAACAATTATACTGGCTTGAATTCATTCATTTGCTGCTACTACATCAACTGCAAATTATCCACTCCATCTTCTGTCTACCATCTTTCTGCCCTAGCCTTCTCTCTGTTATATCTAAATATTCCCCAACCAGGACACTATGTAGCTCAGACCAGGACTTCCTACAGATCTATAAACCCAAAACCAAAACAGGGTGTCTACTCTATAACTATAACCATGCTATATCTTGGAACCAACTATCCCTAGAAATTAGGTCACTTGAACAAACTAAACATTTCAAACTAGCCACTCGGAGATACCTAACAAACAAATGGTCATGCCACTGTAGTCATCTTCCCTGAACTACCCAACCGTAGCTTCTGTTCCTCCTCCCTCCATTCTACGCTACTGTCTAGCTTAATAATCATCTATCCCTCCATCTCTATGCTTAATCACTTCATCTCCTTGCTACTCCTCCTGTAACTATACTGTATATAACCACTTAGTTATGAATACTGTATTCCATTCATCACATTGTACCTAAGTTTCTGCGGTATGACCTCTGTCTTTGTATCCAACTGCCTTCTGTATGATTTATTATAAATTTTTTTTATTGTACAATTTCTGACATTGCACCCACTTGTTTTTCTGTATGATTTACTGTAAATGTTATCTCTTTAACTAGTTTCAAATGCAAATGAAAATGTCTTATTAATTGTATGTGAAATGCAAATACTGACTGCGGAGCTTTTCTCCTCGGGTCTCCACTGAAAATGAGATAAACACTCAGCTGGACTAACCCGGTTAACAAATGTAAAATAAAATAAAATAAATACTTGGTCTAATGTTCACACCTTCATATCTCACTACAAACTGGACTTACAGTGCAAGCCCAGAGCATACTTTGGTTCAGCTGTTTTTTGGAATATCCTTCCATGAGAGCTCCCAAGGTTTGGAGTAACTGGGGACTCTGTCCCACGCTTTGAGGACAGATGGAAGAGACATTACCATAATGATAGATTCATGTTGTCTGCTTCCTTCTTCCTCAACTTCCCTCCCTCTATCTCCCTTCCAGATCTCTGTTCATATTCCCTTGGTTCTGGAAGACCACAGTGGGTTATTTGGAGCATGATCATGATATCTCTATGACCTGTATTCCAGGAGTACCTATATTCGTCTTTTGTAAGTATTTTCCTTGTTTGTGGGGGTGTGATTGAGGTAATTCAGTGCAAGGAAGGGAATTAAGGGTAAGGGGAGGATCCAAAGTCTGAGAGTGGCTAGATCGAAAGACCTCATATAGTGAAGACCGAAGCAGACAACACAGATTTATCATTATGGTAAGTACATAACTCTCATATTTCCCTACTTTGTCATCCTTAATTACTACACTCCCAACAACATTTCCATTTTCTTTTACTTCATGCCCTTACTGACTTGCATTCATACATAACTTTATGTATTTATTTACCCTTTGTTGACCCAGTTAGTCCCAGTAGCCTAATGGCCTCTTTTAAGGGTAGACACAAGGTGATATTAGTACTACTACTACGATAAGTTTAGCAAGGGCATCAGGGAACTTCCCTTACTTTTATGGATAGCTGCAGTAGCATCTTTTATATCCACCTGGGCTGAAATAGCTGAAGCAGATGGGACCTCAGTTTAATGTCTCATCCGAGGTATGGCACAGTCAGGAGTGCAGCAAACCCCTTAATGCTGAATTGCAGTGTCAGCCATCCATTTAACTGTAGTGGTAGTACACACATTTAGTAATGGCATTATGAAGCCTCTGCAGTGACATTGATAGCTTCCTTCTCCCCACAGAAAGGGTTAAGTCATTAAGATACTGCCATTGCAGGGATGGCAGCAGGAAATCATAGCTGCCTGAATGATGCCCCTCCCCCCTAAACAGCTGTTGCATCAGCTCTGAGTGAAGGCCCACAGCTGAGTAACACGAGTTCTGTATAACTGGAGGAAGGTTTAAGGGTTCGCACAAAAATTATTTTACAACTTTGTTAGAAATTTTCCAGTGGCCACGGTGGTGCAGCGGTTAGCGTTGTCGCCTCACAGCAAGAGGTTCTCCCTTTTGATTCTTGGCTGGAGCTCCTTCTGTGTGGAGTCTGCATGTCCTCCCCACGGTTGAGTGATGTTTAAAGACCTGCATGTAGGTGCGTGCGTGAATGGGTGTGCTGCCTTTGAAGGCTGGCATCGGGCTGGCAACTCAGCATCGTAAAAATCCACTGCCAATAATTAGCGGACTGGAGTTCTGCTGTGGTGACCCCTAAAAAGCCAAAAGACATTAGTTTGACATTTTCCAGTTTCTTGAAAAACAATTGCTTATTTTATTATTATTGTACAAATTTGTCTTAACATTTTCTACTTATAATTTTATTGTCGTGTATCTTTTACCAGTAATCATCATCAGCCCCTTTTTCCCATTTTCTACATGGGGTTGGGGAATTGTGTTAACTGTCACCATCACTCTCAATTCAATGCTACACTCCTTCCTTTTTTGACACTCATGCCTGATTCTTGCAGATCTTCTTTCACACAATCCATCCACCTCTTTGCTGGATGTCCTCATTTCCTCCTACCTTCCTCCCATCTGTCCCAAATCTTCTTCATCAGATTGTGTTCTGTTTTTCTACATGTGTCCAAACCACCATAATCTGTTCTCTTTGATCATTTCTACAATTGGAGCTACTTTGGCTTCTGCTCTTATGTCCTCATTTCTTCATCTGTCCCACAGTGTGCATCCTACCACCCTTCTCAGGCACTTCATTTTCATCACCTCTAGCGGGTATGGGGCATTTTCACCCCATTGAAATGGCAAGGCAAGAAAAAAATAAACCACAATGTGACATAAAAAACACATTATGTACAGCTCGTGCATCCACACAGTTACTGAGAAAATGTCAAAGATTACCTTAAAAAAAAAGAAAAATTAAGTCTTGAGGATATATGTGTGTGTGTATGTATGTATGTATATATATATATATATATATATATATATATGTATATATATATATATATATATATATATATATATATATATATAGACACACACACACAACAGTTTAAAACAGTTTCTGGGGCAGTACAGCTTCTGTGGGTAAATTGTGTATGTCCTCTCTGAAAAATGGACTTCACCCAGCAAGATTAGCCTCAACAATAAAATGTAAACAAACAAACAAATAAGTAAATGAAACCTCATTTCATTGCAACAGCAACAGAGCTGCATCATACACATAAGCAACCTATAATAGGAAGGGATGTGGGGAGCAATCACACCATCAGAGGTTAAGCATCTTTCAGTTAGCAGCAGAGTACCACTAATGCTCCCTGTTACCAGGAAAGGGACAGATCCAGCTAGCTCTGTGAAGTCATGTCAGGTGTCATTTATTGTACATGAGTACTAGAGGGATGCGTACTGTATGAAATCTTACCACAGACTCATCATGCATTCAAGAAATGTTACTGCACTTTTTAAGTTAGATCTTCTATCCTAATCTTTTCCTGTATGTATATATTTATTTATATATATATATATATATATATATATATATAACTTCGAATTTCATATGGCCGACACATACGATCGAAGTTTTAAGACTTCAAAAGTTCTAATCGGAGATCTTCATACAGCGTGGAATGGGACATTTTCCCTTTTCCTCGCTGTAGTGCAATCTCTGAGTTGGTATATTTACATAGCGGGGGTGTGGAGGAGTGCAGGGGGGCTTGCCTCCCTGTGGAAACATCGAGGATTTTTTTTTTTTTTTTTTTTTTAAGTGTTTGAGGTCTTAAAACTTCGATCATATCATGTCGAACATATGAAATTCGAAGTTCTAAGACTTCAGTCATCTAAATGGGACACACACACACACACACACACACACATACATGTGTGTGTGTGCGCGAGCGTGTATGTGTGTGTGTGTGTGTGTGTGTATATATTTATTTATATATAGTCAGTTGTAGGTACTGTAGATATACAAAGAAATGCTTTGCTTTGGTGTAATTAAGTTGTTGTGTGTGACTTCTTTGATGACATAGTGGCTGTTGTAACTCAGCAGCTGCAGAAAATGAATTGTTTAATTGCATAAGGCAGCAGCCTCACTTTTGATACCTGCTTCATTTTTAGAAGGTATCTGAAGGCATTTCAGGTATTCAGCATTGTTTACCATTTCTAAGAAAGGTATAGCATAAATGTTTGTATAAAAACTGGATCCTTTCTTCCTATTTTCTATTGACACTGTATTAGGATTGACTGAATCTCAGAAGCATGAGCAGCTGCAACACTCACCCACCTACATGAGAACAAGAGCCAGGCTGTTTGATAATTCCAGTTTTCATAAGCAGGCATTATTTTCCTTGAAAAATTAAATATAACTTAGCTGAAGGGTAGGCACCTTGCAATTAGTATATTTAATAAGAGTGTAAGTGTGTGTGTCTGTGTGTGTGTCTGTGTGTGTGTCTGTGTGTGTGTGTGTGTGTGTGTGTGTATAGGGTCAGGCTCTACCCCCATTGATGTGTAATGTTTCTTAGACTTTGAGGATTTGGACCTGGTTTGGAAATCCTACCTAGTAGTCACCTACAGCCTGAGCAGGGCTGTGTGTATGCAGGCCTGACAAATTTGTATATGCCCATCCAATCATCAAAGACTGTCCTTAAAGGCGGTCAGAGTAGTACATTGTTTGACCTCCAGTTGTAACTTGTTCCGTAAACTGGGAATACATTGCATTGGAAACCTGGCTCTTCAGCAAGTCGTTTGTTTATTAGTTTAGATTTACCTCCCTGGTGCGGCTGTTTGTAGACGTAGCCGGTTTTAGGCACCAGCGAACCCTGCGGTCGCTGGGGGCCCCCAACCACAGCAAGTTATCTTATCTTGATATTTTCTAGCATGTCTGTCAAACTAACAGCAGCTAGTACAGCAAGCTTGTGTACTAAATAAAGCAGGTAAGTAACAATAACTCATATTTATCTCCTTCAAAATTCAAACATCTTTAGTTATAGTAACAGTATTTTGTCAAGTAACAAGCTTTACAATTTCATTAAATATTTTACCAATGACATAATGCCCCGACCTAGGTTAAGCCCTGATGGTGGACATCGTCTTCACTAAAATTAACAACATAGGCTGTTATAGGTACCTTGCAACTGTGGCTGGAGGGGGCCCCTTAATCATCAATGACTGTATGGGGGCCCCACAAAAACTGCTGTTGGGGAAAAATGAGGAGAAAAAATGTATTAAGTTTCAATTATACTCTTTAACCTGAAAAGGACTGTGATATGACCCTGTTAGGACAAAGCTTTAAAGAACATAAGCAAAGTAAGCACTACAGAGATCAGCAGCCCAGGGTGACTGATCTCATTGCAAACTGTGGAGTTAGAAGAGCTGATGCTTCTAATCTTCAGAAATGGTTTCTACTTCAAGGTTTTTATACATACTGGCCGAACAACTGATATTGTAACTTTCAACATATTTGCTGAAGAATTCTGTTCAGTGATAAACATAATAGCATAATAAAGTCTCAAAATGAGGAACACATTTTATATATTACTCTAATTCATTTAAAAAGTTACTATAATAACACATTTTGTATCGACATGCATTTTAGACAATAAGTATAAAACTCTGATGACTGGATTTATTGTGAAGAGCAAAATTATGAGACAAAATCAGGAATATCTGTGAAATCAGGGATAGTGATAGGTATTCATTTACTCTTCACTGAGGTAAATAAAAGTGACTTATCCCTGTTGCTGTTTGATGACTGCTAAACACAGTCACTGATCTTGTGTCGTAGTACTAGTGTTGTACAATGTACTTGCTGAAATAAGTACAAAATTAGCATTGCTGTGGTGTGTGTGTGTGTGTGTGTGTGTGTGTGTGTGTGTGTGTGTGTGTGTGTGTGCAAAAAATATCACAGATTTTTATCAATGCACATATCCAATAATGCCGGAACACACACATTATTCTTCAGGGTATCAATAAAAATGTAGCTAACAAGTGATTATATTTCAAAAGTAAGGCATAAAATATATCACAGAGCATTCAGACACTTAGATTTTCTAGGAATCTGGTGGCCCCCACTCCCTAAACTGTATAAATGGATACAGGAGGCTCCCTTAATCATCCTTGACTATGGGGACCCCAAAAAAACTGTTTTTGGTTGAGGAAAAATGATGAGAAAAAAATGCTTTCATTTTCTGATTGCACTCTTTAGCCTGAATGGAGTTATGATACGACCGTTAGGATAAAACTGATAATAGCCTTTGTCCTCAACCACAAACATTCTAAACCATCCCTGCTCAGATGTTTGTGTACAGAAACTTACTGTAGGTTATGTGGGTGCTGGGGATTGTGTGGTCATCATTTCCTTTACTTTTCTAACAGACCTCAGAGGTATACAAAGAAGGTTACTTTATCTCCTGTAGGGGCAGTGTACTGCCCGGTAGCAGCAAAGTAGAATACATTACTGCAATCATTATTTATTTTCACTTTCCTCACAATCAAACATCAGGCACATATACAGCTGGTTGCCTTTGGGGGTTAGGATCGAAGAGTAAGTAGGCATGCAATGTATATGTATTTCAGTAGGCGCTTGAAATATATGACTGTGGCCATCTGAATCTCTGCTTTCATCCCAATCTAACAACCGAGGGGTTGCATAAGTAGTGACTGTCTTTTTGGGAGGATTAGGGAGGCCAGGCAGTATTCCCGTACATGATCTGTGTATCCTCACAACAATTGACTTGTTAATTTATTTTGAGCTACTATTTTTGTCAGCTTTGAATTTTAAGCCTTGAATACAACTTGTCTTCATTGAAAGAAAAAAATAAGACTGAAATTCTTTTTTCTTACTCACGATTTTTGTTTAGGCCACTTTTGGATTAAAAGGTTGGGAAATGCTCTGGCTTCTGGGGGCACCGGCTTAATTAAGTTATTTCCTAAATAGTTATTACTGCGCTGTCTTGGTCAAGAAAGTATATTGAAAAGACAGAAGGAAAACTAAAGCTGAACAGCAATATTGAATTTCTTTCCTTAATCATCATTTCTGTTCAAGCCAACACTGGGTAAAAAAAAAAATAAACGTAAAAAGCACTTTAGAACATATATAAAGTTATGGCTTCTTGAAAAAACTGAAGAAAAAAGTAAAATGTGAGAAATGGAAGAAAAAAAAACTATTGTGCAAAAGTGGGAAGCCCAACATGGGGGAAACAGAGGGGAAACTCTGGAGGGTGTGTTTTTTTTTTTTGGCGGGGGCTGAAACAGTAAGCAGTGCCTAGGGTTCCATTGCACATTTGTTCTCCCCTGTACATAGAGTTGTTGTAATGTATCCTTGTTACACCTAAATGCCAGTAAGTGTAAAATGTCCCTTTGTGAGATGGGCCAACACAGTGTGGTATGTATGCCTGTTGTAATAAGATCATTGTAGCTACAGGTCAGTCTGTGTGTACTACTCCTAAAAGCCTGCAGCATGAACTAAAAAGATGGATGGAAGTGGTGGCAGTGACAGGGTGATACATAGACTGAAAGTGCCCAGGGGGCCCCCAACTTGACATTTGCTGGAGGCCCCCAAAATGCTTACGCCCTGTAGAGCCATTGTTTTTTCCAAAGAAGTTGGAGTTCAGTTAGGTTTGAGACTTTCCTGGCTTGAAAAGCGAGACAGATCACCTTGGAGTAGCCTGTTAGGCTACTTAATTATAAGGAGAGTTGTGCTAATTTAGTGGGATAATTGAAGGATTTAAGGCCTTCAGTTTCCTTGGTAAGATACTTTTGGGACATTTCTAGTTTTTTTTTTTTTTTTTTTTACAAGAAACATCTTTATTAAATTATCACTTATGACATAGGCAATCATACATTTATTTGAATGAAAATAAACCATACTGACATGTTTTCATTTGGAAACATTATGCATCACATATAATCTTCTGTACAGTCATTTTTCTAATTGAACAATATGGTTAGATTTATACATACCAAAGGTGGCGATGCATTCGGTAATGGGTCTGTTTAGCGAAGAGTACAGTGATAAGATGTCCTCTTCAGATCTTTTAGATATTCCCTTGGAAATTACCTGGACCGTATACAAAGTTCGTACTTTGGTCATTGCCTTTATGAGGTCATTATCTTTTGCTTGAGAATTGGAATATTTTCTGTAATAACAAGCTGTGATGTCAGTGGCAAGCATATGTGATGTCAGCTAAAAGAATTTCAAATCCACTTTTGTGGATACTGATACTATGCAAACCAGTTCAGCAATAACAGTGAAACAGAGAATGCAAAATCAATTTTCTTTATCTGTGATGCTTCTTTAAAATCTACAGAAGGACTGTAAATCACTTCAGACTACATAGTTGGCATATTCCATTGATTGAACACAAGGCACACTCCTTTAACAATCCAGGGATGGAAATACTGTGATAATGATAACGTAGAGTAGACTGCTGGAGTTTCAGAATGCTGATAAGTACTTCTGATGCCTAACAGGAGGCTTTATACAGTAAAGGTCCTGTCAGTCCAGCACAGCCCATTTCTGTGAGTCATTCCTGAAATGGATGTGGCAAACCTTGAGGTTATAGTATGTTTTGATTTCTACAAGACATTTCAATGGACCTTACAGGAAGTTGAGAGGAAAATTAAGCAGCATACAGGGAGCCCAGAATGATGTAGTAGATTAAAAACTACTTTAATCCTTCAAAAGAAATGAAACAGAAAGCTTCTGCATACCACTAAAGGTCGTCTGGAAAAACAAATAGAATACATAGACAAAAATATAGCCAAACGGACCATCACCTTCTAATTATTTAAAAGTCCTTTGTAATAAAATCGATAAACACAACAAAAACTTGGTTTAAAACTTCAATGAGAAGGAAAAACGGTTAAGCGCTTTCAGCATATAGCCTTCATCTGATCCAAAAAACAAATCTTTGAAGCAACAATACACCAGTCAGAATGTTTGAAACCATCTCCTTCTTTCTATCCAGTCATATCTTCTCAATAGGGACACCGCCCTTTCAATATCAGCTTCAACTGAAGTACAACATTCAGAACAGGTTTCTGATCTGCCCTCAAATCAGTTACTCCATTTCACTTCATTAATCTCCATTTGATTCTGAATATCTCCTTCTGTTAGACTCTCTTGTGAGGTCTCTAATAGCATAAATTTAAAAACATGTCCCCCATATTCCATGGCATGATTCGCTAGAGCATTAGTTTTAACACCGTTCTTCATATCATTCATATGTCGCAGAATTCTTTCTTTGAACTTTCTATTCGTTTTTCTCACATAAAAAGCTGTACATTGCTGACAGCTTACTACGTATATCAAATTCTTAGTGTTGCAATCAGCATGTCCTCTAAACCTGTAGTTTTTGTCTGTAACCGGGTGCTGAAAACCGTTTATAGTACTGATGTATTTACAAGCTTTACATCTGCCACAAATTAAGGTGCTTTCTCTAAGCTTCCTCATTTCTTTGCTAAATCCATCCTTTTTAAATTCTTTTTTTTTAAATATAAATTGAGGTGCTTCCCCTATTATACTTCTCAAATTCTCATCCACCGTTAAAACTGACCAGTACTTCTTTACAATATCCCGTATCTGTGCAGTATCATTACTATATGTCAAAAGACAACATAAATTATGTTCTTTCTCATTGTAATCCCGTGACTTTATAGTGGGAACAGATTCAACAGAATGTTCTGAACAGAAGGGGCGCTCTTTGTTTCCTTATTTCCTGTACCTTGCTGTCCTCCATTATTACATATTTCTTCTTATACCTTCTATTAAAAAAAATAATGTTCCAGTTTATAATTTTCTAGGTTAAAGGCTGACTCATCAGTACATAACTTTTGAGATCCTTAATATCTGATTTTCCACCATACTGGAAAAAAAATGTCTCGGATGCATACTGCTTTTATGTAGCAGATGATTTCTCCACATACCTATTCTATACAAAGACATTGTTTAACCTTCTTGTGTATCTAAGGTTAATTTAACATCTAGGAATTTAATCAGAGTACCAGATATATGAATTTCATGTTTAAGAAAGGTGGTAGTTGTAGAAAGATAGGCTACAAACTCTAATAGGGACTCTTTGGTTCCTTCCCAAACGAAAAAGATGTCATCCACAAAATGGCCATAGTACACTGTGCAATCTCTCCATTGATTTTTACAGTTTAAAATAAATGCTGATTCCCAATATGCTAACACTAGGTTAGAGTAGCTATTTGCGCAGGGAGTGCCCATTGCTGCTCCCCACTTCTGCCAGTAGTGGTCATTGTCATGGATGTAGATGGTATTATTTAATGTTAATTCCAATAACATAAAAATACTTCTCAAACTTATTCCATCCACTTCTGAGGAAATAAAATCAGCCACTGCCTTTATGCCAAACTCATTAGGTATTACAGTATTATTATAGTAGTATTGTCTGTTATCCTTCAAATAGAAAATATTGGAGTAACACTGGGTCTAGTACTGGACCAGTGCAGTTGAGTAGATTTGTGATTTGGGCAGAAAATCATTTTGTATTCAAGTGAAAACAAGCTGCAACAGTTATAGGCACTTGTCTAAAATCTCGTAAGGTAAGTGGGTGGATACATGGGAGCTGTGGTTTAGTGTATAAAAAAAAAAAAAAAAAGTAAAAAAATGCAAGATAATGCACTTTGGTTGTGGGAAAGCAGGAAAACAAATATAATTAGATGAGAGAGGGTAAAGGATCCCTTGGTTGTAATCAAATCTTGAAATGGACAACAGTGAAGGCAGACAGGATGTGTAAGTATGCAGTGTGAGGAATGATGTCTACAGATACTGAAGTCATTATTCTAATGTCTCCATGTATTCTTACAGAGGAGGTGACATTAGGCTGGCAAAATGAATGTATCACTGAGTTACCAGGAGGGAATGTGGAGGCTGAGATTTTAAGAAGAGAATTGTATATAAACTTGAAAATGAGGTATCACTGGTGGCAGCTGAATGGGGACAGTTCAGTTTTGTTGTTTTTAAGGGTATACAGTTTCACAGAAGGGCAGTAGAGAGACCTAAATTTTTTTGCCTAAGGCAGTGATGCAAGTCATCTTATCAGACAAGTTTGGGGATTCCTTCAAAAGAGTAAAGAAAGAGTAGAACTAGGGTAAGGGAAAGGGATTCTTGAACTCTAGTCAGTGCTTAAAAGGTAAAAGGTCAACTTTCACTGGTGTTTTTGTGTGTTCGTAGATGTACACTTCTGTTATGTTAATACTTGCATTGTTCCACTTGTACTGGGTTTATTTTCACTAACAGGCTACCCAAGTTTCCAAAAAGCTGGATTGTAAGGTTGTAGAAGCTCGGTGCTACCATTGATCTATTTTAAGGGTACCGTGGTTCAAATAAAGCTATTTAAACACGTTCACAAAATTATGTTCTTTCTGCTGTTCTGTTTCAAGCAAACGTACCTGTCTTCACAGTGTGCGCGCGCACACACACACACACACACACACACACACACACACACACACACACACACACAAAAAACACCATGCGGAATCTTAATAACATGCTACACAGTTTACCATAAAGCTATGGCACTCACTTCCTAACAGGAGAGCAATATATTACAGGAGAGCAATATATTAAAGCAGCATCTTTTATGCTGCTGTGGTTTTTATGTATTTTTTTATCAACTGCGATATTTGTGTGAGGAGAGAAGGGTGAGTGTTGTATGGTAGAAGGTATTCACATGCAGCCACATGTAATCTATCAGCATTTATTTGCCCTGATCTGCTGTATTAGCTGCACTCCTACATGTAGTCTCCAGATGGCAGCACAGCATTGCACTTGGTCGCTTTCCTGCTTGCCATTCCAAACAATCCTATCCCAGTTTTCCTGGGTTCACTTTTGAGCCCATATCACCTCTGTTAGCCACAGTGC
Organism: Protopterus annectens; assembly: GCF_019279795.1. Taxonomy (NCBI): domain Eukaryota; kingdom Metazoa; phylum Chordata; order Ceratodontiformes; family Protopteridae; genus Protopterus; species Protopterus annectens. The sequence continues at coordinate 1,002,324,190 of NC_056746.1, read as the reverse complement.
TGTGCCACTCAGCTACATTTGTTTGGTTCACGTTTTCATGCTTTTATGTCAACAGCATTTTTTTTACTTGTGTGTCTGTGGGGAGAGGGGAGTGACTTATTTCCTTCACTAGGAGAGGTATTTCAAAATTTACCCTGGAGATTCTTGGATTCTGTAACACATATTCGTTTTTCCGTAGTCAAATTTGTCATAAATCACCATGTACACGTTTTTGATACTGGAGGATGCATTTGAAATACTGCTAGCCTCTCTACAAGTACCTTTCATTTTCCATTTCTCTCCTGTACCTATGCTGTGCTGAGTCTTTCATCTGTTATGCATGTCACAAGTCTTTGGTATAGAATATTCTGTGGTATCACTACTATCTCCATTAAATAATGTACTCTTACACCTACCATCTTGAGACATACAGACATGACCCCTTCTTTCACCCCTTTTTATCTAGTTTTAACCTCTGAGATGTGGCAGACTTACACTGCAGTCCCCTTTCCTTTTTTATCCAGGCTATATGTCTTCAGATCCTCTGGCTTGTGCTACTAGTTTGGTACTTCCAAGCTCTGTCATTTTACAAGCACTCATATGCACCCATTCAGCCAGTGTTGCATCCTTCATACAACAGTACACAGTATTATACTCAGGCTTTGCTAACGCAGTACCATTTAACTGTTTTTGAATTTAGTAGAACTACTACTATTGTCCTCTCAGGAATAAAGCCCTGAATACAACCCAGAGGGGAGAGGAAGATGGGGGCACCCATTACCATGGGGCACAGCCCTCATACAGCCACAATTCCTCAGAGAAGGTGTGGCAGTGTGGTGCTCATCCTCTGGGGTAGAATTTTGGTTCACCAGGCCACTGCCTGATGTTAGCCTTCATTATGAAGTGCACACCTGCAGAAAGAGGGTATTATGAGCCCCAGTGGTGACTGTGGTAACTCAGAGCCTCACACAGGGGGTGGAGGTAGGCTATACAGACACCTAGATTGCCAAGGTGCCAGTGAGGGCACAAGCAGCCCTCTTGGCAGCCTGTATCATAATTCCTGTAGATGACTTTTACTCTGTTATTGTACTGAGGAAATTCCCTAGTACAGGGGCAGAGTCTATTTGCTGGAGGTTTGATGGAAGGCAGACACAGGAGCAAAAAAAAAGGCATACATAGAAAACAGCCCTTCCCTACCCAATGATGCATTCTGTCATCCCAAGATCCCTCTCTTCCCCTGTCTTTCTGAATATTATATGCCTTGTGATAATTTTTCAGAGGTATTCTTCCTTCTACAGTGTATCCAGAGACTTCTGAAATAGTGTTGGGATGCCAGTTCTTAGGCTCATAGGTAGCTACTTGATATGCTGTCCAGGGGGCCATTGCGGAGCATAGCCTAGGTTCCCACCTGCCTCAAAGCACTGTCTGGTTAAGCGACTTGCTGCATGTCTTACATTAAATGGATAGAGACAGAGGGGATCAGACCCTGCAGTACAAGAAGCAGTTGGGTAGCAACTCTTAGCCTTAACTCCCTCGCCCCAATACTTGTACTATTGTATTGCATCATACGGCACCTACAGCACCAAGCACTTTATTTCCTCTTAACTTACCATGCTTCTGCAGAAAATACATATGGTTCTTAGAAATCATAAAATGAAAGTAAATATAGTAAGTCTAAACATGCAAACTCAGGTCTCAGAATGCTGTCACAGAAAAAAATGTAAAGCTTTTAAACAGTAATGCTATTTAGCTGTTATTTGTCTGGGTGTCCTGCCAAATCTGTTCCACAGGTACACAGTAAAGGCACTGTAGGATGTTATCTGGTTGACCTAGCTTTTGTCCTATCACTTCTGTTTGTAGAAAACATTCTTTGTGCTTATATTTATTAAAACACATTCAGAAGTACTGCTAATACTGTTTCCTGTAGTGCAGCCCAAGATCAGCATCACAGACATCAGTTGCATTGATGAGCAGCCAGTCATCTGAACAGACATCAGTACTGTGATTCCTTTCTGCTACCTTCATTTCTATACAGGGAAGTTGTTGCACTGTCATAGGGTGTTAGAATTTTTGGTGAATCTTTGAGGATTACAATCACTAACACTAGGCATTAGACTTTTATACTTCTTAATCTTAAGAGAATGCAAGTTGACACAAAACCTGTTCTATTAACTTTTTAAGTGAATTAGAATAATAATCAAACATTGTTATGGAGGTCTAGAACTCTGAGTGAAGAAGATGGTCACCCTGATTGCAAGGCAAGCAGATGAATATCATATCCAAGGTGTGCATAGGCAGGAAAGTGATTTTGTGTGTGTGAAAGCGAAAGACCTGGTGACTGTTGATGAGTTTGCCTCATTTTTTTTTTGCTACTCGTAAAATTTGTGATTTTACTGGCAAACATTTGAGCCTTACAGTTACTAAATAGCCATTTGAGTTTCAGAACATGCCATTAGAGAAGGTGAATGCAAACTAATATGTTGGATGGCTTTATCTGGAAATAAGGCTCCTCTTACCGTATTTTGTTTCTTTTTATTTTTTTTTTATTCTGATGTTATATGGCCGTCGAGATTACATAACAATCATATGGTTCATTATTTCCTTCCGTTGTAAACAATTTCTGTTCAGTTTATTGAAAAGGACTTCAATAATGTAATCTGCGTCTGTGCGTGTCTTTTTGCATGCAGAGAGATGTACCTTTTGACTTGTGGAGTCAGTGTAGCCATTAAAGTCACTCCAGTTTATAAATGGGTGCTAACCTAACATTGCATAACACCTCAAGTGAGTTCTAGAGCTGTGGCAGGTTAATAAGTCCAAATGAGGGGAGTTGCATTAAAGTAACAGTGTTTCACAAATGTTTACACTGCTTTCTACGTAAGAACAGCCTAAAAATAATGCTGGAAAACTCTGCACTAATTGCTAACTATCACCACTTTGCAAATATTTTCTTAACAATAAAAATATATTATGCAGTTTCCACTTATAAAGCATTGTGAAGCACCATTTCATAGGCCTAGTCAACATAAAAGTCTACAAATGTCTCGAGGTAGAAATGGGATAATCAGTAATTTTGATTCTGTGATTTTTTTCATTCGGAATATGAACATGGGCAGTATTCATACTTGTATTAATTCTTTGCACTACAAGGCTTTCTTGGTACTTCATGGCAGCAGATGAAAGCTTACTTAATGATGAGACCCTTCTTATTGCTACCTGGTGTCTGACCACATTGTAGATAACTGTACTTGTTCAACAGTAAATACATTTGTGCATACTTCATATATTATGCAGTATTATCAGAAGAGGTAGAACAACATTTCACTCTGGGCAGCACAGCTCAAAATTCAGGAATATCTGATGGCACAAATATAGTGGGCAGTAGTCGAGAAAGGGTGATTTTGTTTTTTCCCAAATTATGAACGTCTGTTAACTTGGTTCAGATAGAGTATGCATATTACTTCATAGTATCAAATGAAAGTTTGACTAATGCTGCTAAAGTCATTCGTGATAGTCTGCCTACCATGAGTTTTCAGATGTTTTTACTTGTTTATTAATAAAATATGCATAAATATATTTCTGTAAATATTTCAGGGTATTGCCCAAATGGGCATATTGTGCAGTGTAATTTCACATGCTTGGTCAACACAGAGTTCAGGACTGGACTCGTATATATTGGTTGCATGGTATCAGATAAACATGAGTTATTTTCCAAAAATATGATGAATATATTGCCATATATTAATAACTTGAAACAGAAAATATTTATGTAGTACCCCATGGTGCCAAATGAAAACATACCATAGAGCAGCCCAAAATCAGCATCACAGACGTCGGTTTATGCCGATGACTTACCTGCTCAGTATAAAGTTGCTATTAACTTTTTGACATATTAATAATGCCATTGTGAAGAGGACTGTGTGCTGAGTAACTTTTGTATTTCAACATTTATAGTTTTTGAGATGTATACATTTGTTTACAGGAAGGTTGGAAAACTGCAGCAGTCTCCGAATTTTAGTTCAGGCAAAAGCTATTCAGGCAGAAGTCCTGCAGGTGCCAGGAAGCGCAAAATTCCACTCAAAGTGTACAAGAATTAATCCCTCCCCTCTGTGCTGCTGGGTAGAAGGAGTCACCCAGATTCAAACTAGGCTTATTTTTGTTGTATGGGCAAATTTTCTGTTTTCTAATTAAGAAAATATTCATGTTATGTGAAGGTGTGGATGGGAGTTCAAAATTGGCAGATGGACTTGATCCAGCTCACATTGTTTATTGCTAAATACTCTTCCTCTAGTGTGTTGAGTGTAGAATCTGATTATGAACATCCAGAGATGCATATGCCCAAGTCAGAATGTCATAAAGTAATACTAATCATAATTGTACAGATGGAGACATTTATGTTTACTAGTGCATATTTTTTTATAACCCTGATGGGAAGTTTGGCTACATTCCTGCTTTAAAATAGAGGTAAGTCATGCAGATCAAGTCTTCTGCAAACCTTGTTCCAGTCTATTTGGAAAAGAAAAATGTTTTGTTGCTACAGCACTGAAACTAGCTATAGCCACAGTTTCCAAAATGCATTATTTCATGTGATAAATTCTATCACATATGTGTTTAAATGTTTTTGTTTTGTTTTCTTCCTGTAGGCTGTGTTTTCTTCAGTTTTCTATTTTGCTTCTGTTCCACTCTACCAAGGCTTCCTCATTATTGGGTAAGAGTAAAATTCATTTATTCCATGTTTTACTAACTTGTGATTCCTTTCCATGTATAAAAGATGTGAAAGTGTTGGTAGGACACTATATTGCCTTTGCCATATTTCTGGTTGTTTGATAGTGTTGTGTCATGCTGAAACTGAAGTATATAAATAATTTCACAAGTGCGTGCTTATAAGGGAGTAAAAAGGCATGCAGTGCAGCCAGAGATTTTGATTGAGAGAGAGTGACGCTGTATGAGGTGCTCACCATTACTGTAGCTGACTGAAGTGTCCCTTATTTCACTACACAGCATGGGTTATACAACTTTCTCAGACTGCAGCCAGGCTTGACAAAGATTTTTTTTTCTGTAAGGAACAAAGATCTGTAACCCATGGGCAATGAATGATTGCAGGTATAATCTGTGTGAGGCTGCACTGAACTTCTGTCAAGCATATAGAAAGGCTAAGAACAGAGTTTCCAAATCTATTCCTCAAATAAATATAAGAAATCCACAGGAGATTACAGTAAAACAGTTAACTTCAATAGGTTAATATGTGCTAGCTTCTACCACTGATGGTGAACAGAAAAGATCAGAGTGGGGGGGAGTTGCTGTCAACACACACACCTAACATAACCAGTTTAGCAGTTCCAGCTTCAGGCAGACCAAATGTGCAGTATACTGAAAGAGTAAATCTTGTAGTGTCGTTTTGTGTTTAGGACATATGTCCAGCAAAAAATGCACAATATTGTACTGGCTGATGACAAAAGACATGGCAGTAGAGTGGTAGTGGCCAGTCCTACAGCTTGGCCATCACATCATCTTATCCTGCATTTTAGGATCTTTTGCTGTATTGGCTAATCCCCTATACTGATATTGTGGGAAAGCGGAGGCTTTACAACATTACTAATCATTATACAGCAGATTGCTTCACCAGCACAGCGCTGGAAATCGCTACAGAGGAACGAACATTCAGCAAGGAAAACCTATGTGGGAAGCATGCATCGCAACCTCCCCAAAAATAATGGGGGAACAAAGGCCTAAAAATAGGGACAATTTTTAGATATTCCAAAGTTTGGCATTATCATAAATTTTCTGAAGGGTATGAACTCTGAAAGTCAAATGGCTGTCCTTATTTAATGACCTCAGTCCGTGATGGTTTGCCAGAAAACCACAAAATGTATGACTAACAGACCAAAAATACCAGGTAAGAATCTGGACATAATGCAGAAATCTGGACAATTAAGAGGTATGTTGGGAAGGGAGAAAGATGACACTGGGAAGACAAGTTAATCATCTACTGGTAATGAATATTTCACACAACTGTACTGTCTCAGTGTTTTCGTCTTCACATTTCTAGATTGATACAAACTTAGCTGTATTTGCTGAAACTGGATGAAGGGAAGCATTACCGTTGATTACTGACTATGGTGACCTTTCATAAAATATCACAATGGTAGTATAGGTTGCCAATGTGTTAGCTCATCAGAGCATTGTTTGCTTCAGGTGCTGTTATTTGTTCAGATGTCAAGGAACTCTGAGGGTGAAGTCATGTTTCAGACTTTTGCACACATTTGCCCTTTTTTGGTTTGACACTAGAAGCAGTATATGTAGGGATTGGGGATGTGAAGGCAGGCCAATCAATAGTAGGGTGAAGGAGGTGTGCCCCCACTTATCAAAACAATCATTTTGTAGTTTTCTGTGTTGCTTTATTGAGTATTTGTTTTATACTTTTGTGAGGTTAATGGCTTAAGTTATGTCATCTGTAATGGTTTGTATTTCAGGAAAGAGAGAGTCATTTACAGTAAATCTGGATGAAGGTTGCAACAAGCATGTCATGGGCAACTACTGTGGTAAAGCACTGCTAATTTAGGAGGTCATATATGGATAAATGTGTAGACCATGAACCAGGTAGCAGCTTTGCAAATGGCTGAGGAGGTACTGTCTGGGGAATAAGAAGTATTAATTGTCATTGTTATTGTAATCATTGGAGCTCTGATAGCTCACTGGTGAGATTTATCTCTGAAGTCATACCATTCCAATGGAAGCAGCTTCCCAAATGAAAGTTTTTTTTTTGTTTTGTTTCGTTTTAACCAGGGAATGCAACTTGTTAGCTGCAAGAAAAAAATCAAGAGTTGCTAATTTTTTTATTGTAATTGTATAAAAATAATCCTCTCCTTGCCCTTTCCTCACCCCCTCTTCTCTAGCCTGTACTTTTTGCCCTCACAGCAGAGCGGCTCTTTTCTAAACCAAAGAAAAACAGCCCAAAGTGCAGAAAAACATAACCAAAGAGACTGCACATCACCGACCCAATAGGATGCACTTAAACAAAGAAAATGACACTAAAAACATATTAAAACAAATACATATTTTAATTTTGTGCTTTAATTATATAAGACTTCATCAGAACTGAAGTGCCGAACTACTCCAAGCATATTTAAAAACATTATATGCAAAATCAAGTACTGTAAGAATTAAGCTGTCTCAATAGCACAAGTATAAAATCTAGAAAGATATAACCAGTGAGAGACAACAAACACTGCTGAAGAAATCGAAATAAAACCAAAAGTTAATATACAAATGATAAAAAGTGAGTGCTTTTGCATTGTCATCAACACTTCATCAGATGTTGAATAAAAACAGATGTAGCAAAGCATTTCAACATTCAGTAAGCCATTTAAAAATGCTATCTCTTGCAAACATAATACAATGCAAGTTAGACTCTTTTAAAGCCAACTATTCATGTATCAAGTTGTCACTCCCAGCAAACGATGTAAAT